>NC_051254.2:36492750-36494629 GCF_015237465.2 Chelonia mydas | reverse complement strand
TTTGTTGTAGAGCCAGTAGAGGGCAGGGGTGGTGCGGTCTGCACAGAGAATGGCCGACACCCTGTCTCCTGGCAACTGATGGCCTGGGATGGCCATCCCCTGCCAGGTGCCAACTGACGGTGTTGGAGAACAAAGAGATCAGGTGGCCTCCTGGCCCAGGGAAGGAGACAAAGGCCAGAGGCGAGGGCTGGAGGAAGTCTCAGTTTGGAGCTGGCCGGGGAAATGGAGGGAGGCCCAGATCTGGGGTCTGGGCTCCCTATATCCCAAGATGGACCTGACTGAGGGGTCCTGTTCTCTGTACCTACAAGCTCTGTTTTAGATCGTGTTCCTGTCGTCTAATAAACCTTCTGTTTTACTGGCTGGCTGAGAGTCATGGTGAATCGCAGGAAGTGGGGGGGTGCAGGGCCATGACTCCCCCACACTCTGTGACACTTTGTTTCAACCGTGTTGCGTTTAAGCTGATGGTGGGATACCAGTGAGGACAGAGACAGGGAGACAGACTGGAGGTTTTAGTTTGGACTGACAGAAACAGGCCCAGAGTGGATAGGCTGATCTAGGAGTTGTCAGCATAAAGATGATAATGAAAGCCATGGTTTTTAATGAGATTGCCCAGAGATAAGGTGCAGAGGCAGAAGGGAGGAGGGGAGGTGTGGAGTGAAGCTGAGGAGCATAGACTGTGAGCAGGGGAAGAGGAGGAGTAATAGTTTTACAGTAGTGCCTAGGGACCCCACTCATAGACCAGGGCCTCATTGCGCTAGGTGCTGTACAAAACCAGAACAAACAGAGCATGGGATGCTTGTGGCTAGGTCCTTCCAGAGATGCATTGGGGACACCACTGGGATGAGCCAATGTTATACCAATAAAATAAAAACCAGCAGGATCTTATTAAAGGGACAAGGCAAAATGCCACATTTATTGTAAGTATAATAAAAAGAAATATAAAACTCACACTGTAGTATTGTTACTTATTCCTTACTTAACTATATATATATATATATATCATTCATTCATTCATTCATACCAGTTCTGCATAGGGGTTATAGTTACCAGCCTAGAAGTTGCTCGTGACAGAGTACTGGCCAGGTAACCTGTACACGAGAGTGGAGCCGAGTCCGTGTCAGATGCGCATCCGATGCTCCTGAAGGGTAGTGGCAGAACTGGAGACTCAAAGTTCTCAGTTAGTGTCCATTTTTATAGGAATTTCTTCCTTGCCAGTCCGTGGAATTTGCTTTGTCATATTGTTAGTCATAACGGCTCCAGGACAGCTGTTAGGTGCTCATCAGCTTTCTTCATCCTTTGAATTGGTCGGGTGGATCCCAGTTTGCCCTCTGGTGGGGTTCTCTGGTTGTCTCCACCTGGCGTCTTCTTTGGCTAATTGATGTTAAATTCCTAGGCTGGCACCCTGATTATTCAAAACCCACCATTCATTCACATACATTCCTTACTTTAATAAAAACACATTTCTCATTTCACCGAGTATTGTTATTTTATTTGAGACTCCCTGTTTCTTAACATTCCTTCGGTATTGACTTTCTTTTATCATACAAAGGTGTTATTTATTTAAGACTCCCCGTTTTTTAACATTCCTGATCCAAACTATAGAGGGTGGGAGTCTCTATGTGGCATTTCTATGAGCGCCGCTCCAATTCGCGGCTCTTCGCGGTGTTAAAAAAAGCCTGTCAATCTCCATCACAAAGTATCCGTTTGCAAAGTAAAGCCAATTGAACATAACCATTTAAGAAAGTCACGTTAATTGATTGATTTACATTTATAAGCGTCAGTCTCAATTACAATCAAGGGAAAGCGTCAATACAGAGAAAGCGAATCAATTGAGCGGTTTAGTTTTACAAGCGTCAATCTTAATAACAAGTGAGAAAGT
>NC_051254.2:36304936-36492650 GCF_015237465.2 Chelonia mydas | reverse complement strand
GCCAGAGTGCATTGTGGTCTGGCTAGTTCCTCTCCTCATGCATTCCCACATGACATGCCCCTTGGGCTGGGGCTGCAGAGGAGATGGCTCTCCCAGCTCAATGTCTGCTGGGTCTTCCATATTCTGGGAGTTTATAGGATTTTTGGAGCAGCGAACAGCAGAGCGGCTAACAGAAGGAGTTTGCCTGGGATCTGCCTGAGAGGAGGTACGCTAAGGGCTGCATTAAGGAGGCTGTATTGGTGAGTATCTGAGTGTCTGTTGTGCGGACAGTTTGACAGTTTGGCCGTGTGCTTGATTGGTGGTTTGAGAAGTGTGAATTGGGATTGTCCTGTTCCAGGTGAGCCTTGAGTGGGCCAGACTGTATAAAAAGCCAGTCAGCGGCGAACCAGCTGAGCAGCGAACAGAAGGAGTTTGCCTGGGAGTTCGCCTGGGGAGAGCCCACTGAGGCTTACATCTTGCCAGCTTCTCTGAGTAGTTACTACAACTCCTGAGGAAGCTCCTAGAAGAAAGGTAATATGGAAGGGGGGTGTTCAGCTGTTGTGACCTGCACTGGATGTGCCATGTTTCTCTTTCTTCCACAGGACAGAAGTGACTTTGTCTGTACAAAGTGCAAGCTGGTCTCCATATTGGAAGAGAAGGTTCAAGGTCTGGAGAAACAGGTATCGACCCTGAGTTGCATAAGAGAAATTGAAGATTTCCTGGACAGACGTCAGGATATGCTTCTACGGGCACAACATTCTGAAGATTCAGAGCAGGCTGCACAGCGGGGACAGGAGGACAGTGAAGGAATTTGGCAGGTTGTGACCTCCAGAAGAAGAAAGGGGAGCGTCCATGTACCAGCAACGCAGATACAGGTAAGTAACCGTTTTCATGTTCTCTCCACAGGTACTAATGAGGAGAGTGGACTAGATTATACATCTGAGGGAAGGGAGCAGAAGGAGACTCCGCCGATTGGAAGGCATGAAATGCACTGTCCTAGGGTTGAGGGTTCCACGACCACCGCTCCCAAGAGAAGGAGGCAGGTGGTGGTGGTCGGGGACTCTCTCCTCAGGGGGACTGAGTCATCTATTTGCTGCCCTGACCGGGAAAACCGAGAAGTCTGCTGCTTGCCAGGAGCTAGGATTCACGATGTGACGGAGAGACTCCCGAGACTCATCAAGCCCTCAGATCGCTACCCCTTCCTGCTTCTCCACGTGGGCACCAATGATACTGCCAAGAATGACCTTGAGCGGATCATTGCAGACTACGTGGCTCTGGGAAGAAGGATAAAGGAGTTTGAGGTGCAAGTGGTCTTCTCGTCCATCCTCCCCGTGGAAGGAAAAGGCCTGGGTAGAGACCGTCGAATCGTGGAAGTCAACGAATGGCTACGCAGGTGGTGTCGGAGAGAAGGCTTTGGAATCTTTGACCATGGGATGGTGTTCCAAGAAGGAGGAGTGCTAGGCAGAGACGGGCTCTACCTAACGAAGAGAGGGAAGAGCATCTTCGCAAGCAGGCTGGCTAACCTAGTGAGGAGGGCTTTAAACTAGTTTCACCGGGGGAAGGAGACAAAAGCCCTGAGGTAAGTGGGGAAGTGGGATACCGGGAGGAAGCACGAGCAGGAGCGCGCAAGAGGGCAGGGCTCCTGCCTCATACTGAGAAAGAGGGACAATCAGCAAGTTATCTCAAGAGCCTATACACAAATGCAAGAAGCCTGGGAAACAAGCAGGGAGAACTGGAAGTCCTGGCACAGTCAAGGAATTATGATGTGATTGGAATAACAGAGACTTGGTGGGATAACTCACATGACTGGAGTACTGTCATGGATGGATATAAACTGTTCAGGAAGGACAGACAGGGCAGAAAAGGCGGGGGAGTTGCACTGTACGTAAGGGAGCAGTATGACTGCTCAGAGCTCAAGTATGAAACTGGAGAAAAACCTGAGAGTCTCTGGATGAAGTTTAGAAGCATGAGCAACAAGGGTGATGTCGTGGTGGGAGTCTGCTATGGACCACCAGACCAGGGGGATGAGGCGGACGAGGCTTTCTTCCGGCAACTCACGGAAGTTACTAGATCTCAGGCTCTGGTTCTCATGGGAGACTTCAATCACCCTGATATCTGCTGGGAGAGCAATACAGCATGCACAGACAATCCAGAAAGTTTTTGGAAAGTGTAGGGAACAATTTCCTGGTGCAAGTGCTGGAAGAACCAACTAGGGGCAGAGCTCTTCTTGACCCGCTGCTGACAAACCGGGAAGAATTAGTAGGGGAAGCAAAAGTGAATGGGAACTTGGGAGGCAGTGACTATGAGATGGTCAAGTTCAGGATCCTGACACAGGGAAGAAAGGAGAGCAGCAGAATACGGACCCTGGACTTCAGAAAAGCAGACTTTGACTCCCTCAGGGAACTGATGGGCAGGATCCCCTGGGAGAATAACATGAGGGGGAAAGGAGTCCAGGAGAGCTGGCTGTATTTTAAAGAATCCTTATTGAGGTTACAGGGACAAACCATCCCGATGTGTAGAAAGAATAGTAAATATGGCAGGCGACCAGCTTGGCTTCACAGTGAAATCCTTGCTGATCTTAAACACAAAAAAGAAGCTTACAAGAAGTGGAAGATTGGACAAATGACCAGGGAAGAGTATAAAAATATTGCTCTGGTATGCAGGAGTGAAATCAGGAAGGCCAAATCACACCTGGAGTTGCAGCTAGCAAGAGATATTAAGAGTAACAAGAAGGGTTTCTTCAGGTATGTTAGCAACAAGAAGAAAGTCAAGGAAAGTGTGGGTCCCTTACTGAATGAGGGAGGCAACCTAGTGACAGAGGATGTGGAAAAAGCTAATGTACTCAATGCTTTTTTTGCCTCTGTCTTCACGAACAAGGTCAGCTCCCAGACTGTGGCACTGGGCAGCACAGCATGGGAGGAGGTGACCAGCCCTCTGTGGAGAAAGAAGTGGTTCGGGACTATTTAAAAAAGCTGGACGAGCACAAGTCCATGGGGCCGGATGCGCTGCATCTGAGAGTGCTAAAGGAGTTGGCAGATGTGATTGCAGAGCCATTGGCCATTATCTTTGAAAACTCATGGCGATCGGGGGAAGTCCCAGACGACTGGAAAAAGGCTAATGTAGTGCCCATCTTTAAAAAAGGGAAGAAGGAGGATCCGGGAACTACAGGCCAGTCAGCCTCACCTCAGTGCCTGGAAAAATCATGGAGCAGGTCCTCAAGGAATCAATTCTGAAGCACTTAGAGGAGAGGAAAGTGATCAGGAACAGTCAGCATGGATTCACCAAGGGCAAGTCATGCCTGACTAGTCTAATTGCCTTCTATGACGAGATAACTGGCTCTGTGGATGAGGGGAAAGCAGTGGACGTGTTGTTCCTTGACTTTAGCAAAGCTTTTGACACGGTCTCGCGCAGTATTCTTGCCAGCAAGTTAAAGAAGTATGGGCTGGATGAATGGACTATAAGGTGGGTAGAAAGCTGGCTAGATTGTCGGGCTCAACAGGTAGTGATCAATGGCTCCATGTCTAGTTGGCAGCCGGTATCAAGTGGAGTGCCCCAAGGGTCGGTCCTGGGGCCAGTTTTGTTCAATATCTTCATAAATGATCTGGAGGATGGTGTGGACTGCACCCTCAGCAAGTTTGCAGATGACACTAAACTGGGAGATACACTGGAGGGTACGGATAGGATACAGAGGGCCCTAGACAAATTAGAGGATTGGGCCAAAAGAAATCTGATGAGGTTCAACAAGGACAAGTGCAGAGTCCTGCACTTAGGACGGAAGAATCCCATGCACCGCTACAGACTAGGGACCGAATGGCTCGGCAGCAGTTTTGCAGAAAAGGACCTAGGGGTTACAGTGGATGAGAAGCTGGACATGAGTCAACAGTGTGCCCTTGTTGCCAAGAAGGCCAATGGCATTTTGGGATGTATAAGTAGGGGCATTGCCAGCAGATCGAGGGACGTGATCGTTCCCCTCTATTCGACATTGGTGAGGCCTCATCTGGAGTACTGTGTCCAGTTTTGGGCCCCACACTACAAGAAGGATGTGGAAAAATTGGAAAGAGTCCAGCGGAGGGCAACAAAAATGATTAGGGGACTGGAACACATGACTTATGAGGAGAGGCTGAGGGAACTGGGATTGTTTAGTCTGCGGAAGAGAAGAATGAGGGGGGATTTGATAGCTGCTTTCAACTACCTGAAAGGGGGTTCCAAAGAGGATGGATCTAGACTCTTCTCAGTGGTAGCAGATGACAGAACAAGGAGTAATGGTCTCAAGTTGCAGTGGGGGAGGTTTAGGTTGGATATTAGGAAAACCTTTTTCACTAGGAGGGTGGTGAAACACTGGAATGCGTTACCTACGGAGGTGGTGGAATCTCCTTCCTTAGAAGTTTTTAAGGTCAGGCTTGAGAACGCCCTTGCTGGGATGATTTAGTTGGGGATTGGTCCTGCTTCGAGCAGGGGGTTGGACTAGATGACCTCCTGAGGTCCCTTCCAACCCTGATATTCTATGATTCTATGATTCTATGACTCTTAGAAGTTTGTCAGCTTCTCTTCCACTGGTTTGTGCATCGCTCTGGGACTCAGGCAGGAGATAGGCCTCCAGATGCCCACAGGGATGCAGCATTGCTTGTGCCTAGAGACTCAAGCATAGATGCAAAGGGAACTTTTTCTTAAAAAAAACTTAGGGGCCAAGTGAATTTAGGCACCTACAGGTTTGACAGAGGGCTTTGAGCATCATGGTGGTGCCAAAACCAGGACTTAGTGCCTAAAACAGGGACTTGGGAACTTGATTCTTTGGAGCGTTCAGCCCTTCCTCCATATTTGGCCGAGTTTGGGAGGCTGTGATGGGGTCTCTGGGGTGCAACCTGGACTGTGGGATCACTGAACCCTCTTTCCCACCAACCTGGGGTATCCCTCTCACTCTGTGATACTGACGTCAAGCCACAAACCGCTGGCAAGTGCTGCACTTACACAGACATCCACAGGCAGGGACACACCCAGCTGAGTTACATGAATGATCTCCCAGACACTCATGAATCATTAAAAGGGAGGCTCCAGCTAATTCCCCCCTGCTCCCCAGTCTTGCACCGCAGAACTGTATTGTCCGGCACTGGTCAGAAGCCTGGCCAATATAAGTTCATTACCCAGTCCGCCCCCTCCCTCGATGTGGAGAAGACATGCACTCGCCTTCGTAAACTGAGCTGAGATTTTCCAAGCACTTCAACCAAAACACACAGATTTAGATTAAATATCAAACAGATTTACTGACTACAGAAAGTTCGATTTTAAGTGGTTATACATAGCAAATGTAGAGATCAAAGCTGGTTACCTAAGAAATGAAAATAAATTTGCAGGCTAAGTTCTACAAACTAAACAGGATTTGAATCAAGCAGTGTCTCACCCTGACAGATGGTCTAGTTCCTCAGTACACAGGCTGGGAGTCTTTCCAGCCTGGTACCCCTTCTTTTATAGTTTCTTCCAGCTTTCTGGAAAAATCTTTTGCTGTGACATGGGGGTCAGTCAGTCCACATTGGTTAAGCAGTCTGCATTGTACCCAGTTTCTGGATAGTGGATTCTTTCCTTGATGGGTGTTGATGAGCCATTAACCTCTGTCTGGCTACTCCATTGTCGTACCTAACAACATATTTCAGTAATACATATAGCAATAATTCATAACTTCACTTACAATAACACACACAATCCAACCGATCAAGACTTTAAGAATGATACCTCACCCGGCATACTTTGTACAAAACATTTCATAATTATCTGACAGTGGTGAATATGGGGGTTCCAGGGTGCTGCTTTGAGGTACAGAGGCCCTATATTTAACTCAAGGCATTTCACCTCTCAGTCCGTAACACAATAATGGTTCAATGCTGCATCTGATCATTTCCAACACTTCAGCGAATGTTCTAGCCATCAGCGGGCAGAACTGCACTGATTGTGTCAGGAATCTGGAAGCAGGAAATGGGAGACACTTGGGGTCCCTGGCACTGGGTGTGGTGGGCAAATGGGGAACCTTGATGAAAGAGCTGGGGGTAACTGAACCTTTAATCCCCTCTGTGGTCTATTGAGAAGCCACCTACAGCAATGGGAGGGACAATAACTCCTGATGGGGAATCCCCTGCCCTAGCCAGTTTGGTTTTGGTGAACAGGGCAGGGATTTCGCAGGAGGCCTCCACACACCCTCCAGTGACGGTGGATGGTATTTACACCTGTTGGTGAAAGTCTCCCTCTAACTCCTCCCAGCTGCGAGTGATGCAGACTCAGCAGAAATTCTGCCCACAGTTCAAAATCGAGGCAGACTGGGCAGGTGAGAGCCCCCGAGAGATGGAGCGGAGGTAGGGTGGGGGGCTGCAGCAGCCAAGGCACCTGGGAGAGGAACAGGGAGGGGAAATTCAGTCTCATTCATTCATTTCACAACAATGGGCCTCACCTCATGGAACTAGCTACAGGCAGAACAGCCAAAAGCCTGGAGCCCTGGCACTTTGGGGCCTGTTCACAATTTATTCTGCTTCCCCCAGGATCTCTCCTTAGACTCTCTCCTGTTGCACTGTGTGTTCCAGGGTGACTCACCAGGGGCTCTCGCTTAGGGGACGTGGCCCTGCAGAGAACTGTCCCCAGCAGGGGCAGCTCCTCCTTGGGGGAGGGTGGAGTGAAGTCCCAGCAGGAACGTAAGTGCTCTGCAGTGCCGCTGACATCCGGTGTGGGGCAGAACCGCCTGCTGCCAACTGGGGAATCCTGGAGGCTGCCATGCACCAGGCTGCTACCGATGACTGTGCCTCACTTAGCCTGCAGGCAGCCCAGGGAGGAGGCCAGAGCAGGGCACAGAGGTGGCTGTGGGGCTGTTTCAGCTCATAGGCACCGTGAGGTCTCGGGGGGCTTGGTGACTCAGGGTTCCCAGAGGCAACATGGAATAATGGGGTTCCCAGCACTGGTCCTGGGGGGATGGTTCCCCAACCCCACAGATCTCACTGCCAGGACGTTTCCCCTGAGACTCAGCCTCACTTTCCCCTTTTTTAAATTTCTCCCCATCCCTCTACTGCTTTTGCCCCTAAATTCTTTATGTTCAAAAACAGAACCAGAAACAATAGAACGCCCCAGATGGTGGCCACAGAAAATACTGACCCTAGGACCAGTTCTCCATCCACATCTCACACTCCCCATGAGACCTCCTGTTCTCAGCCGTGTCTCTGACCACAGTCCTGCCTGTCTGGATGGGTCCCTCCACAGCTGGGATGGCCAAATCCCCTCATGCAGCCCCCCTGCCCCCAGCTAGGATGGGGGACTCTGGAAAGTCTGGAGGATGCAGCCTCATTAGCACTGGCCTCCCCCCTCCTCAGACGCAGTTGGTGGGAACAGAAATGAGGACACCCTAGGAGAGGGGTGTCTAGAGGGACCTGGGATTGTTCTGGGGTTGGTCAAAATAAAGGCCCATCAGGGCTGATGGGAACTTGGTCCGAGGGAGGGTGTTGCAGGGCCCTGGATGGCAGAAGGGGCCACGTTTCTCTGGGTCTCTGTCTCTGGTTTGTTTGTTTCCCCAGCTGCCCCCACCAGAAGGCTCTGGCTGTTGCTCGGGGCGGGGAGGCCGCGCTCGCTCCTTTCCCTGGCCAGATGCTGCTGCAGCTGCCATTGTAAGCCAGGAGCCCAGGCCCAGCCGCTGCTGCTCCCTCACAATTGAGTTTTCCCCTTTAATTATTGAATATTCACATTAAATCTCCTGAGTTATGGTGCTTTTCCGCATAAGTCCAAGACTGGACCCTAGAATTCCATCCGATTTCCCTCCCGTCCCTGTAATTCTCAGTAAGGCTGTGACTGGGCCATGGGAATGTTTAGTAAACTTCACTGCAGAAGTGTGGGGAAAGCACCAGGAGTCATGGAAAGGTCACGTGGCCAGACCTGGTCTGGTTTTAGCCCCAGACGGAGCAGCATGAGGGGTCACTCTCCACCCAGTGGGGGCTGCTCTGTGTGTGACTGGGTCCCTCCTCCCCCGAGGCAGCACCCAGAGAGGTCACAAATCTAAACTTAAATCCCCCCCCGCCCCCCACCCACCCAGCCCTGTCACTGACACGGGCAGCAGGGAGCCCTGCGTTGACAGGGGCGGGGTGGGGGATGGAGCTGGAAGCTCCCATGGCACTTGGGGGTGGGGGGGGGGCAGCAGCAGCAGAGGAGGGGCAAGTGACTGACTGTTGGTGGTTGGGGGCTGGGTTTGGTTAATTATAAATAATTTGGGGGAACGGGGCACAGTCTGCAGAGGACATTACATCAATATTTAATGAGTAGTTGGGAGTTTAAGGGGTCCGTTAGCAGCCACTCCAGGCAGCTCCACTCCCCCATGTTCTGTTCTGTTCTATTCGGCCCTTACAGCCCCTCATCCCTGCAGGGTCCCAGCACGGTCTAGCCGGGCACCAGCCACACAACTCACATGCGTCCCCTGGGATTCTCTCCTGCTCCCTTCTCTCCCCAGTGCAGGGATTTTCAATCTGTTTATCCACTGGTGGATGTGGTGCCTGCCGTGCTCTGTGCGCTGGTGACTGGAGGCAGATCTGACGCGTCCCCTGGCACTGGGAACCCAGCGTGGGGATGTTTGGCGGGGGGGAGGGTCTCAGCTCCTGCGGGAGTTTGTCCCATAGCCTGGGAGCGGCTCCTCAGCAGCCTCGCAGATCCTGATCAGCAGCTCAGTGAGTGCAGGGACCCCGCTCCCTCTCCACGGCTTTGACTCCATCCTGGGCTTCCCCTCCACAGCACCTTCCCAGCCCATGTCCCTGGTCTGCATTGACCTTTCTGCTGCTGGCCTCCCTCTGGGGCCAGGGGAAATGGCAGGGGAGGGGCCAGCACAACTAGCTCTGTCCCTGCATGGTCCCGCTTCCCAATTCTGCTCGTTGACAGGCAGCCAGGCCAGAAATTAAAGCCAGGAAAGCAAGAATAAAGTAACATGGATCTCAGTGACATCTCTACTGGGTCTGTGAAATGACAGGGGTTAATGTCACACCCAGCATCAGCATCTCAGCACACAAGGGAGCCGTGCTGGTGCCTGGTTGTGTTATAGCAGGGGGGATACAGAGAGAGAAACACAAAGGAAAGTGAATGTCTGTCAGGATCTCATGACCCCCATATTGTGTGCGGGCTGCTGTACGATGAAGCCCTTTTAACACTGCAAAGCCAACCTGCTTCCAGCCTCCTCTGTCTGACCTCAGCACAACACTCGCCCAGCTCAGGCTCACCAGCTCCCTCCCCACAGACGGCACCGAGGGTGGGAGCTGCTGGGTACAGAGCAGGGCAAGGAGGGGTCAAGGGTACGGTTGTACAGGAAGGTGCCCAGGTGAAGGACGTGGAGTTGGGGAGGAGCTGTGGGGTCAGGGAAACATGTGGCGAGAATGGGAGACAAGCTGCCTGGGCTCCTTCCTGTGAGCGGGTCCCATTTACCTAGCCTGGATCCATCACTCACACAGCCCTGAGGCTGGGGTCTCACTCCCCTTCCCATGGACCAGCCACCAAATTCCCTTCCCCACCTAACCCACCCCTCATCGCACTGGGACCAGCTCCCCCACATGGCTGAGTCTGTAGCGCAGAGCGGCCCCGTACAGCAGGGCCCCGGCGCTCTCACTCCTGCCCCACGCTGGCCCCTGTGGTTGTTTCACTCCCCTCCATGGGCAGAGACTCCCCCAGGGCAGAAAATGACTGGAGGTTCCCATCTCGGAGTCAGATAACACAGTTAATGGCCCTGAGGGGACCTGGGAATCCCCCAAAACCCCCTCCCCATGTTGCCCCTCCCACTATTGCGCAGACACAGCCCCGCCAGGTAACGCTGAGTGGGGCCCTATCAGCACAGATAAAGGTCTCTCTTGTGCAGCTCACTGTGTGTAACAGGGATGTAAATTTTTTTATCAAGCACTGGTCAGCACCCCACTCACAGCCCCTCACGGACACCAGCTTAGCAACGTCCGCAGACAGATCTTTAGTGCAGTGACTGGCTACAAGAGCTACCTGAACCAACGCTTCTTCCCCAGTGTCGATGAGATCCACGTCTCAGGAGTGTCGTAGGGCTCCTGGGGTAATATTGCAGGAACAGTGATACACTCGAACCCAGGAGCAAATAGGCAAAATTTGGCCCCATCCCAACTTTTAAACAGGGGATGGGTCATCCTGGGAACTAGACACCAGAGCAGGGGAGGGCACGCAGGTAAACAGGTCAGGAACAGTTGCCTGCAAAGCAGTGTGGGATAGCTATTGGAGGACTGCCAAAGTGGTGTGCAGCAGGATTGTGTGCACACACACAATGGACAGATAGAACTCTATTTGCAGCACGGGGAACCACTTTGCAAGAGTACTCCAGAGTTCACCATGAATGCAGAATTAGTGTGCTGGGAAGGATTGTGGTATGTGTGCACATAGGTTTTTAAATCAAATTAACTCAAATTAATTCAGTTTAAACCCCCTGTGTAGACAAGTAGGGTGGCCACTGACACATCCCCAGAATACTGGACATTCCAGAACTTCTGGAACAGGATGGGCCCGCCCCCACTGGCTTGACCCTGCCCATGCCATCATGACTTCACAGGCACCATGCGTGCAAAGTCACGCTGTACAGAGGACACCATTTTGCAGAGTGTGCCGCCCGCCTCCTGTTATGCTTATAAAAACTCACGGAATCTTTTTCAGGGGAGAAGGCAATACGCCGCATTTATTTAAAATGCTAAAGAAGGATTAAAATCAGTATACGCACCACGCCCAAAAAGAGGTTCTGCAGCTGGTGTTATAGTTGCCGGTCCTTATCATTGCTCGAGTCAGCCTAGGGGCCAGATAGACCGAACACGAGTGGGAGCTGGGCCTCCGTCGGGCACGTCCAATGCTCCATTGTTGGTGCAGAACAAACCCAAAGTCTCCTGGCTCCCGCGCATCTTTATAGCAGTTGTCTCTCATGTAAGTCTGTGGATTTTGCTGTGTCAGCTGGGATTCGTTAATTACAACTTTGCCGTTCTCACAGTCACCTTCCATCGGTGATGTTTGGATCCTTAGTCACAAACTGGGTACTGGATGTTTACACAGCTGCTCCTTACCTTACACTTTGTTCTTAGCTTGGGGCGGATGCCTTTGGGCTTCAGGGTCATCAATTTGCACTCCTTGGATCATCAAGGCAAGGGTGATGCTGGCGTCTCCATTTCCTTCACTCTTTCTTCTGTAATTATGCCCATCTGCTACTAACATCCTATCTCTTATTTGCTACACACACATACCTCATTCACACAAAGAACAGCTATCCATTCTTTTACCAAGCAGTGAGAGGAAACAGCACAGGGGCTGTTAAACAATTTTCTAACAAGCAGGCTTGTAACAGAACACCATGATTTTGAAACAGATCCATTTCACATTACTGCTTTAGCTTATAGGGCAAATTACTACTAACTTAATAAGTCTAAAACATCTTAATAGATCAAGGGAACTTTGTCAGGGCTTGGGTTCTTTGGCTAACACCTGCACCGGTGTGTCCGAGGTCATACTGGCAGCAGCAGGGTGGCAAGCTCTGCAAAATGGCAACCTCCATAATAATACCAGACAAGACCATGTCTGGTATTGGACGGGGACAAACTTTTCCAAAAACAGCACTGTCCGACTCAAAACCAGACAAATGGCTTGCCTAGAGATGTGCCTTAAGTAAGTTTTAAACCAGTTTAGTTAAACCTACAGGAAAGGCTATGTGGTCACTCTTATTTTGGTTTGAACAAGGCTTATTTCAGTTCATCTCAAGTGAATTAAAACTCAGGTTAATCTAAACTGCAGTAAGCTGCTTTTAAAATGAAATAAGAGGAGCATCCACACAGAGATTTGCTCTGGTTTAACTAAATTGGTTTAAAACAGAATTTCAGTGAAACTGGTGCAACTGTCTGATGTAGACAAGGCCTGAGGCCTTGCCTAGATTCCAAGTTGCACTAGTTTAGTTACACCAGTGTAAAACCCAATATGGACACACTTATCTTGGCCCCAGCTGCATGGAGGGATATGGTGAGAGTAGCAGAGACATCAAAGACATGGTGGAGGGTATAAAGAAACCATGTTCCATGGAAGTGAGAATGGTTTAATAATTATGGCACTACACTGAGAATCAGGAGACCTGGGTTCTATTTCTGCCCTGCTGGGTAAGTCAGAAATTCATAGTGCACAGACTGTAGATTAAAATAGGTTTGACCCCTTCAGGGACAAGAAACTGTCCAGAGCTGTGGCATTTGGGGCCCTTTCAATTATCACGTGCTGGTTCCATCAGGCAGTTTGTGTTTCCCCTACTTGCTTTGGGTCCCGCTTAGATCTCCAAGGAGACCTTTGCATGCTCTGGGTAACGTTCTCTGGTTTCATTGGAAAGACAGCAGAGAACCCATGGAGGTACAGAAGGTTCTGGTCACCCCGGTGCCTCTGTCATATGCTTTGCAGGAGTTCATATAGGATATCATGCCAGGTAAATGTCCTGCTTGGATTGGACTTAACTTTACAACCCCTGCAATGAAGTGGACCTGAGTGGATGGCTCCCCGTTACATCAAACACTTTGCATCTTTCCTCATGTTAAAACATCTGAAGTGTTTTTAAACATTAGCCAAGCTAATTGTTTATCATTATCTGTGTTTATTATTGCTGCACAATAAGGCCTCTAATCAGCTATAACAAGTGCACATGTGAACTAATGGATGACCTAGCGCAGCAATGACTTCTATTGCCCCTTGTGCTGGCACAGGGAGCGTATTTATGCAAGTTTTCAGTTGCAGAAGTTTGGCCTGTATTTATTTACTTCTGAAAAACACCAAAAGTTAGATTCTGACTGTTTGGACACATCAACTATTATAGAAACCACATTAGAACATTTACTTTGCTTACTATATATGGTATTATAATAAAAATGTCATAGGAAAGATCCAAATGAGAACTCTCACCCGTGTTCATGCACATAGGTTGTTAAACCCTAGGAACTGCTGGGAGCACATTTAATCGGGCTCTATCCAGTACCACAGAAGCGATACCAGTATGTACTAACAGCTACAGATGATTTTTCAAAATAGGTAGAAGAATTTCCACTTGGAACTATGACAGCACATGAGGTGGAGAAGAAGACACGTGAAATGATATATTAACATGGCTGTCCAGAGCAGATACTGGCAGATCTAGGTTCTGAATTGAATAACGAGGTAACAGTTTACATCTGGTGTTATATTCACTATATGGTCAATTACACAATCATGGCAGTGTAACAGGGGGCTGTTAGCAGCTACAAACCGAGCCCTTTGGAAGCCAGCACACTGGTCACGGAGAACACCCAGGCACCGGGTGCAGTTAGAGGAGGAGGGACTGAGTAGTTCGGGTTTCGAAGGGTAGAGGGGATCACTTGCACGGGTAGGGAGCCTGATGAGGTCACTCGCTCAGCGCTGAGAAGAAAGCAGCAGTATAAAAGTCTGAATCAGGGAGCAGGAAGGGGGCTCCTCGTAACTGCTGCTATGTCGTGATACACCATAAAAAGGAATAAAGACATTTGGTGGAGGTTCCCTGGCAGACTGCAGGCTGCTTAATTCACAAAGAGGTCTGCCAGCCAGTGTTGAAGGAACTGATGGGGGAACCCATTCATAGTTAGAAATTTTAAAATGAACATCGCCTGCAATCTCTTCATGGCACTTCATGCTGTAAATTGTGAGTGACAACACATTTTTATGTCTTGTCAGATAGTAAAAACCATGTTGTATATTAACCTATTTCCAACATATTTTCCCACGTAATAACACAATAAGACTGGATAAGAAACCACAGTAATTACACATAATTCAGTGAGAAACAGGGAAAAGAACACAGATATTTCTGAAGGAAATTTTAGGGACAAATTATCTATTTTTAGATTAATATTTTCCTGTGTTAATAACTAGGAAAAACACATAGCTTCAGCAGCCCATGCCACCTAGACACCAGCAGACTGGATAAAACCACAAATCTATCTAAAGATAATTTTAGGGTATTTATTTTCAAATAATCAAGGTAAGTTTAGGGCACACTGCCATAAATAGCATATTGTGAATAAATCTTCAAAACTGAATGATTACATTGAAAATGTTCATAACACATCACGTTTAAAACAAAAAGTAGTCCTAGCAATGCCATGTGATGTGCCTTCGCTCATACTCTGCTCAGTTAGCTCTTAAAGAAATTAGGTTCAATTGGTAATTTCAAGGAATCAGACCAATCGGTCACTATTTTTACAGAGCATTCCAGAAGGTGGTGGACAGAACCCAGAGGAATGGTGATGAATTTCCTGGAGCAACTTTCTTTTCTTTGTACTCTAAACCTCACATAACAACAAAAATAGCACCCTTTCGGCTGAGTTATGGCCAAGAAGACAGGTTTCCCAATAAAGCTTCACCAAATTTCATGTTATGTGTCATTAAGTGCCAGAGTCTTTAATAGAATTAAGTTAATTTGTGATGATTCACTAAAGGAATAGAACCCCTTCTCTATTTCTTTGTCAGATTACATTTGTTGTGTCCTTATAACCAAGAACATGAAGAGCCCGATGGTATATTGAAATCAACAGTGGACACTGACAGTACATTGCCTGCAAATAATATTTCAAAAGAAAAATAAACAAAAAAATGGAGATTGTAGAAGAGATTTCTATCTATAGGAAGATAGCATTTGAGGTCGCGGACAGTGTTTTGAAAACTGATGTGAGAAAAAAAGAAAGGAAGAGTCATATCTTGATTACCGATTATATGTAGCTAGAAAGTACATTGTAACCGAACAACCCAGTCTGACAATTTAATAGTTTATTTTGTTAAGATAAAAATTTTGGATTTCTTGAAATTCCACAGTTGAAATACAAATGACGTTATTTACAGAAGTTAAAATTCAATATAGATTTGAGGGAAGAATCAAAAAATAAATGTAAATAATTCCATTTCTAAAAATATGTTTAGATGCCTGTTTTTGAAATACTGTGAAATTTAAATTTAAATTAAAATATTCTTGTATTTACACCTTGTTACAATAATGTTTTCCTAAATTAGAATAATCTTTTTTCTTTCCTATTTTACATTGAGATTTCACAGGGGTAGAGAATTCTGACAGGAGTGAATGACCCCATCCCCCACCATCTGCTGCCCCCGGGGCAGGGGACGGGGCAAGGTGAGGGCTGGGGGTTGCCAGGTGTCCGGTTTTCGACTGGAACCTCCAGTTGAAAAGGGAAACTGGCAGCGTCTGGTCAGCACAAAAAGTCCATTTGCTGGCAGTAACTGGTCTGCAGCACTGGGGGCGGGAGGAGCAGCAGCACTGGGGGGGTCAGTCTGTGCTGCGGGGTCACTGTCAGGGACCGAGATTCCCTCCGGCCTCAGCTGGGACCGGGCAGATGATCAGGGGAGCCGCGTTTTTACCCTCAGCGTTGACACAGGGAGAGAAGAAAGGGCGGAGCGTCCCAGAGAAGGTGTCAGTGAACGTGAAGAGATGGGACCCGTCAGTCACATTGTAAAACGAGACCTCGCCCGCCTCATAGTCCAGGAAAATCCCCACCCGGCTGGGCCGGACGCTCACGGGGAGGGGGGTCGAGAGGGAGGTGAGGGCCTTATATTTTCCATCCCTCAGCCACACGGCCCAGTATCCATCCTCAGGTGTGAGTGTGACCTTCCCCTTCCTGCTCAGAGATTCCCTACAAATCCCCAGGTCCCAGGCTGTCTTGTCTCCCACCCCCACCTCCCAGTAACGCCGCCCGCCCGCGAACCCCTCAGCGCCCAGGACATTGGGGCCTGTATCAAATCTCTCAGGCTTGTCGGGCAGATCCTGGCGTGTGTCTCCATGTCTCACACGTTTCCGATCCTCAGACAGGACGAGGTGGGGATTTGCCGTGTCTGGATCCAGAGTCACGTCCACTGGGGAGAGAGGCACAGAGTCAGGGCCGGGGGCAGGGGCTGGTCACTGGGATCGACGGGAAATTAACCTGCGTCCCCGTTAATTGCTGTGCGGCTGGGGGTGGGGGCGGTGGGGGGGCTGTTGCCTGAGGGGAGTCAGGGCCCCTGTGCCTGTGAGGAGACAATGGGGGGAAAGGGGAGGAGGAGCGGGGGAGGGGTGGGAAGGTGTCAGTGGGGGCGGGGGGAGGGGAGCGATGCTGGGAGAGGAAAGGGGAGGGGCAGGTGACCGGAGTAGAGGGCGGAGGGGCAGGCACAAGGGCATTGGGGGGGGGGGGGGAGAGGAGCAGGCACCAGGAGGACACAGGAGGGATGAAGGGAGATCCAGGTTCCCAGGGGGGGAGGGGAGGGGTGGGCACCAGGGCAGAAGAAAGGGACGGTCCTCAGGGGGCACAGGGAAGCAAGGGAAGGGGCGGGCATCAGGGGGCAGAGGGATGTGAGGGAATGGGGGGGGCTCCAATGGGGCAGAGGGAATCAAGGTGGGGGGACTGATGCCAGGGGGTGAGAGGGATGAGGAGTGGGGCAGGGCACCAGGGAGAAGGGGGCAAGGGGAGGGGCAGATGCTGGGGGGCAGAGTGAGTGAGGGAAGGGGTTTGCACCAGAAGGGTGTGGGGGGTAAGGGAAAGGACAGGTGCCAGGGGGATTGAGAGGGTTGAGCAGAAGGGTAGGCACAGGGAGGGCAGGGGTGGAGGGACAAGCACCAGGGGGCAGAGGGATGTGAGGGAATGGGGGGGCTCCAATGGGCCAGGGAGAATCAAGGGGAGGGACTGGTGCCAGTGGGTGGGGGTGATGAGAACTGGGGCAGATGCCAGGACCATGGGTGGGGAGGGAATGGGCAGGCACCAGGGACAACAAGAGGCAAGAGCAGGTATTGGGGGCAGAGGGGGGCAAGGGAAGAGGGTGCCAGAGGGGCAGGAGGAGGGGCAGGTGCCTGGGGACAGACAGGGGAAAAGAAAGGGGGCAGACAAAAGGAGGGAAGGGGGGTGGGGAGCAGTGGGTGCCAGGAGATGGGGGGTGAAAAGAGGGGTGGGCACAAGAAAGGTGGGGGTGGGGCAAGTCATGGGTGATGGGGCGTGAGGAGACTGGAGTCAGTGGGGCAGAGGGCGTGAGGGGTGTGAGCACCAGGGAGGAAGGGTGCAAGGGGAGGGGCAGGTGCCAGGGGGGCAGGGGGAGTGAGGGAAGGGGGCGGCTCCAGGAGGGTGCAGGGGGTAAGGGAAAGGGCAGGTGCTAGGGGGATTGAGGGGGTTGAGCAGAAGGGCAGACACAGGGAGGGCAGAGGAGGGGAGGGACAAGCACCAGGAGGCAGAGAGGAGGGAGGAGAGAGGCAGGGCAGGTGGGTAGATGGAGGTGTTAGGAGAGGGGATGGTGATGGGCAGGAGCCAGAGTGTCAGAGTGGGGCTAGAGGAGGGGTGGGCACAGGGGGACGAGGGAAGGGAAGGGTGCCTGGGGTTAGAGAGGGTGGGGAGTGGGACGTGTACCAGGCGGGGCTGAGGGGGATGAGAAGGGCGGGAGCCAAGACAGGGTGAAGGATGAGGGATGGGGGGGCATGAAGGGAGAGAGGGGGTGAGGGCACTGGCAGGCACCAGAGGGCAGGTGGGGGGGACGGAGGGGGGAAGACATGGCAGAAGAGGGGGAAAGGGGAGAGGTTCATGCCAAGAGGTAGCAGGGGGGTGAAGTGATGGGTGGGCTCCAAGAAGCAGAGGATGTTTGGGGAAGAGGGGCAGGTGCCAGGACAGCAGGGGGAGAAGGGAGGGGTGAGTTCCAGGGGGGCAGAGATGGGTGGAGGACAGGGCACATGCCAGGGAGGCAAAGTAGGGGCAGAGGGGCAGAGGCCCAAGGGAGCAGAAAGGGGGTGAGAAGAAGGGGAGGGGTGAGGATAGAGGCAGGGGCCAGGTGGCACAGGGGTGAGGGAAGGGTGAGGGAGGAGCAGGAACCAGGGGGCAAACGGGCATGAGGAAATTGACAGGTGCCGGGGGGCAGAGGTGGGTGGAGGGCAGGGGAACATGCCAGGGAGACAAAGTAGGGGGGAGAGGGGCAGGGGCCCAGAGGAGCAGGAGTTTGGGGTGAGGGTGAGGGGACAGGATAGAGAGAGGGGTCAGGGGGGCACGGGGGTACAGGGAAGGGTAAGCGAGGGACAGGTGCCAGAGGGACAGAGGGAGGTGAAGGGGGGCAAGAGGGAAGGTGAAGGGGGCATGTCCCAGGGGATCTCTGTTGCTTTGGGTCCGTGTGTGGCTGGTTTGTTGCTAAGAGCAGGTTGGTGCCATCCCCACACACACTGGGGGTGTAGCCCTGCCCTACGGGGCGCAGCTGGGGCTCTCCATGCTACTGTTTGGGCAGGGTGTCTGGGCTTGCTGGAAGGGGGCAGGGTAGTTGGATGACGGGATATGAGGGGTGCTGGGGGGAAAAGGGACCATTGCTAATGAGGCTGGGGCTGTGGGAAGGGGAGGGGGAATTTCTCCACTTCCTGCCTCCTCCATCTGGGAGAAGCTGCATCTGGTGCCAATCCCAGTTCACACCCACACAGCGCGTCTGCACTAGGGGTTTGCAGTGGGGCACCGACATGGCTGAGACACTGCTGTGCCAGGGGCCAGAACCCCTCCCCTCACTGGGGTTATGGATCAGTATTTACAGGGTCACTGGAGCAGGGTCACTGGAGCAGGGGAGCTGGACTCTGGGCTGCCAGGTGCGGCTCGACCCACTGGCCTGCAGAGTCAGTCTCCCTCCCACGCTCTGGCCCAGTGCCCATGGCAGTGTTTAGACACAGGGGGATGTCTTCAGCAGGAGAGATTGAGGGAGCCCCATGTCAGACACCCAGAGCCCAGCAGTTCTTGGGCAACCCACATTCTAATTCCTGTCCCACATCACATGGGGGGATTGAACCGGGGGCTCCCCGCTGAGGGCCCAGCCACGGGGCTAAAGGCTGGAAGGGAAGCGGTGGCACCTTTCTCTGTTCATTGAAACTCGTCAGCAAACTCGACGTGGATTCAGGAATAGTTTCAGTCGACCCAAAATATAATATTTTAGCAAATAAAATATTTGCCCCCAAAAGTACACCCAGCTCTATTTCAAATGTGTCCCAGCAGCTTAGGAGCTCAGATCCCAGTGACTTGCAGTGAGTGTCTGTCAGCATCCCCAGAAACGCAGCTATGGTCAGGCCAGGCTCAGAACATCAGCTATGAAACACTCCAGAGCTGCTGTTAAATTTGCCCTTGGTAGAAAAATTCCCCATCGGTTTACCATAGCTCTTTTACTGAAGGCTATGGGGGAAAAGATACGGCCAGTAGTAATTAGTGACCCTAACAAGGAGCTAGTCTGAATGAAAGAGACCTTGGAAGAGACTAGCTGCAGAGTTATGTGAATTCAGGTGACATCTTTACCTGGTAGTCGTGGACTATTTTTCCAAGTATATAGAAATAGCGTACTTGAAAGACATAACGTACCAGAGTGTTATAGAGCAACTGAAATGCACTTTTGGTCATTTCAGGGTTCCAGAAGAACTTGTGACAGAGCATGGACCACAATTCACTGAAGTAGAATTTAATTTATCCAAACAAAATATGATCTTCCTCATATTACTAGCAGCCCGTATTACCCACAAGCGAATGGAGTGGCTGAGAGAGCTGCACAGAAAGCCAAGAATATCCTTCAGCAGGAAGATCCATTCTTTGCTCTTCTGAGTTTTCGATCAACACCAATAGCAGCTACTGGATATAGTGCAGCACAACTCCTGATGGGAAGACGACTCAGAACTACCCTCCCAACTTTGGAAAAGAATCTATTTCCAAAGTTGTCAGACATGTAAAGAGTAGTCAAATTGAATAAAAAGGCAAAAAGAGCTTGCAAACACTTTTATAACAGACATCACTCAGAAAACTACCAGGCCTAGAACCCGGTGACCATGTTTGTGTCAAACTGGATAGAGAAAAAGAATGGAATATTCCAGCTGTTGTAAAGAAAAAGAATTCAACACCCAGGTTGTATGTAATCGGGACCAAGAGAGGAGAGTTCAACAGAAACTGTCAACATCTACAGTTTGTTCCTTGGAAAGAACAATCAACTGAGCAAACTCTGCAGATGACGGATGCAGAACAAGAAGATGACTCAGGGATTCCAGACTGACCACAGTCAGTCAGTGGAACTAATGGACAGCCAGATGACGAAGCTGTTACCTCTTCGGGTTGTATAATTAGAAGACCAGCACCATTCAGAGACACCTAACAGATTGATCCGCACTGAACTTCAAAGACAGTGCAATAATGTAAATATTATAAATGGTAGGAATGTAGAACTTAAAGGCAGCAATGTAATGGAACACTAAACTATATTATGCTGTTAAACCAGTAGGTAGCGCTGTGTGTAAAATACCATATTAAAGTTGACCTCAGTCATACTTGGCAGAATGTTAAAGGATTTTGTGATGAACACACCTGGTGTGTATCTGGCTGCGAGGGAAGCTCTGTAACCATCCCATATCTGCAACAGGACCATCACACCAATGATGAAAGCCCAGTGCTATTGACTACCTCTGCTATAGCCAGAGTTGTTCTGAACTGTGACATGCTGAAGATTATGGGGGATTTTACCCATGACATGTGCTACATAGAAAGTAGGGGAATCAAACTCCTGGTCTCTTCATACTTCAGTGACGAGAATAAAATTATGGCCAAGGGCCTTGCAGATTTCCTTGTAGCAGCAGGGCAGGAAGTATCCCCCCATCCCACCCCGGCTGCAGAACATAACCAAGTGTCAGCCATGGTCAAACCTACCTTTGAATACAGGTTGGCTCTGGGGGTGTTGGGAAATGTGTCAAGAGGACTGTCCCTTTTAGGGGAATCAGGGACCAGACCAGTGATGAGCTGCCAAAATCTTAACAACCGGTTACCTCCTCACCCCATGAGGGGATCGTGGCCTGCCCCCGCCCCCCGGGACTCCTGCCCCATCCAACCCCCCACGTTCCTTGATGCCCCACCCTGGGACCGGTGCCCCATCCACCCCCCTCCCCTGTCCCCTGACTGCCCCAGGAACTGGGCAGGAGTGTCTCGTGGGCCACCGTAGAGGGTGCCCACCCCGCCCCGCCCCTAAGAGCCAGAGGGAGCTGCCGGGGGGCGAGGTGGGGAGTCCCAGGCGGTGCTTACCTGGGGCAGCTCCCGGGAAGCATCCGGCAGGTCCCTCTGGCTCCCAGGGGCGGGGTAGCGTAGCTGGGGGGGAGCAGGGGGAGCGGTCGCTCCCCCACTGATCCCATCAAAAGTGGCGTCTTAGGAGCTGACTCCGTGGGTGCTCCGGGGCTGAAGCACTCACGGGGAAAATTGGGTGGGTGCAGAGCACCCACCGGCAGCTCCCCGCCCTGTGCCCGGCCCCACCTCACCTCCGCTCCGCCTCCTCCCCTGAACGCGCCGCCCTGCTCTGCTTCTCCGCCCACCCTGCGGTTCCCACGAATCAGCTGTTCGCACAGGAAGCCTGGGAGGGCTGAGAAGCAAGCAGCGGCTTCGTGCTCAGGCCCAGGGAGGCGGAGGTGAGCTGGGGCGGGGAGCGGTTCCCCTGCGCGCCCCCCCTGGGTTATCTGCTGCCGTGTGGGTGACCCTCCTTGCACACCCCCGCCCCAGCTCACCTCCGCTCCACCTCCTTGGGCCTGAGCGCGAAGCCACCACTTGCTTCTCAGCCCTCCCAGGCTTCCCGCGTGAACAGCTGATTCGAGGGAAGTGGGGCGGGGGGAGGGAGCGGAGAAGCAGAGCAGGGCGGAGCGTAACTCAAATTTTCCCCGTGGGTGCTCCAGCCCCAGAGGTGTTCCAGCCCCCTTTTTAGAACCGATTCTCCCTCGCGGAACAACCGGTTCTAAAAGGGCTTCCAAATTTAACAACCGGTTCCAGCGAACCGGAGCGACCCGGCTCCAGCTCACCACTGGACCAGACTATCTGTGACAGGCTCCTGTAAGGGAGAATGAGACAACCCAGAGCAACCTGGAAGTCATTAAATCCCTAGGTAGCTAGTTGGCAGCTAAATAGCTAATGAGCCTGATAAAGGGTTACCAGGGCTCAGCTGAAGGAATCCTAGGGACAGGAAGCTGCTGAGGAGAGGAGCTCCCAGGAGAGCTCACCAGAGCAAGGAGCCTAGAAGGGGGGCTCCTAGAGCAGTGGTCCCCAAACTGTGGGTCGTGCCCCCCTAGAGGATGTGGAGGAACATTTCGGGGGCATGGCAGGGCCTGGATCAGCCCCCATGTGTGGCGGGAATGGAATGCCACCAAGCCCTGCTCTGCCCCCAGCTCCACTACGGTCCCATCCTAAACCCCAGCTGCAGCTCCAGCCCCAGCCACGGACTCCCGGCCCTGCTCCAGGCTGCGACCCCAGCTGCAGCTGCAGCCCCAACCATGGTTCTGCCTCCTGCCGAAGCCCCTGGCTCCTGGCCACAACTGTGGCTCCGCTCCCAGCCATGGCCCCCGGCTCATGGCCCCAATTGTGGCCCTATTCCTGATCCAGCTCCTGACCACAGCTCCTGGGGTGGGGCGCAAACCAGGTAAGGGAGGGCATGACCAAAAACGTTTGGGGACCACTGTCCTAGACAGAGGAGCTCCCCTAAGGGGGAGGAGCTGCCAGAGATGACAATGACAGCAGCAGCTGTAGAAGGACAGAGCTTTGGAGAGCTGCCACCGGCTGGAGAAAGTGGATGCAGGGAATAAAGGCACAGTCTGAAATGACCCCAGCTCCGGGAAGAAGGGCTGGAATCATCTGGTTCTACGATGGAAACTAATCCAAGCCCAGCTCCGGGAAGGAGGACTGACGACTCCTGACTTGAGGACAGTGAGGAGCTTCAGTGAGAGCTGGAGGCTGGAGCAGAGTGAAGGAAAAGATTTTATTTTGGGGTTTACTTGGACTCAGAGTGGACCCCAGGAGAGGACTTTTCTCTCAGATCTTTTAGACTGTGAAGCATAATTTAAGGAGTGTTGAACAGGGTAAACTGAGGCAAGATGCTTGCCAAGACACCCTGAAACAGCTGAGGATGATACGTGAGGGTGCCACCCCATGATGAGTCTACAAACCTGGAACCCATTTAACAGAACTGCTGCCCCTTCCCCATGCAGACAGAGCCTCGCTCTCTTCAGTCTGTCTTTGTGGGCTCCTCACCGCAGCATCTGACCCCAACAGATCCTGCAGCACAGAGTGGGAACCTACAGCGAACACAGCACGGGGTTTTGGGCCACCCACCTGGCTTCCACTGCCCCTGACCCAGCTCCCAGGCTGCTCCTGCTCCCCCACAGCCTCCAGCCCCCCCCCGACCTCAGGCTGCCTCTGCCCTGCCCTGTTCCCTGGGGGGTGACCCAGGGCCCAGCATGGAGCCATCAGGGTCACTACAATACTGTCTACCACACCCAGAAGTCAGGCACAGGATGGGTTCAGGGAGAGGCTGGCCCCACAATGGGACCCTCATGCCCCCTCCACCAGTGTTTGCTGCTTCCCTTGCTGGGCCTTGTCTGCACTCAGACCAGGAGCCCTGTGGGGCTGGCAGCCCCTTGTTCTGTCTCTGCAGTGCCTGGCTCACTCATGGGTGCTATATCAATAATAACGTTCACTGCCCAGCCCTGAAGGGCTGCATTACAGTGCGGGGCCTTCCCCATTGCACACGGGGACCCTGGGGTGCAGGGAGCCCTGGTTACTCTGCCCCACACATTCACCCAGCGACTCTCCCGAGCTGCCAGACCGGGGTCCCTGGGGTCAGAGCGCGGGCAGTCGAGTGGCACTGACCGGCTGGGGCTGCTGGGGTGGGTGGAAGGAAAGGGTTAATCCCAGCGCGGTGGCACGTTGCTGCCCGGCCCTGGCTGGTCTCTGCCCTCTGGGTGCAGCACAGGGCGTGTGTCTCTGAGCAGGTCCCTGCCCACTCGCCCGGCCACTTGCCCCAGACCCAGAGAACCCAGGTGCCGAGGGAGGAGCAGCCCCAGCAGCGCCGCATTGGCCCTGGCACGGGCTGATCCTGCGAGCGCAGCACCAGAGGCAGCGGCAGGGGAGGCTCAGCCATTGAGAGCAGCAGCGTCCCACCCCCCACCCCGGCAGGGGAGGGGTCAGCGCTGGGACAACAGGCCGGGCTGGGCCAGGGGCTGGGAGCTCTGGCAGCCAGCGCGGTGCCAGCACCAAGGGCCTGCTAGAGACCCTGGGCCTGGCCAGCCGGGAGCAGCCAGCGAGTGACTCAGGGCCTGGGGCCTGGCCCAGGACGGGGTTTCCGGGGGGTGACAGGAGGCTCCCCAGGGGCTGCTGATCCCCTAGAAGGAGGCACGGAGGTGACTGGCTCAGGATCCCGACAGGCTCAGGGGCCAGGGCTGTGGAATGGCCCAGAGCCCAGCCGTGTTCAGGGTCCAGTGGGCACAGACTGTGCTGGGCTGGGGGCAGCGAGGGGGGAGGGGAGCAGGGATGTGCTGGCTCCAGCCAGCCACAGAGAGGAAGCTGCTTCCCCCACAGCCTGGGGTTCCTGCTCCCCGGAGCCCTGAGATCCTGGCCCTGCAGCCGGCACCCACTGGGCAGCCTCCATCGGCCAGGACAGACACACCCAGCTAGGCCCTTTCGACTGCCCCCTGCTGGGGGTGGGTGGGAAGAGAGGAGGGCGGGGGTAGGATGAAAGGGCCAGTTCAACTATCACAGACCGAGCTAACTGAACCTTCCCATTCCCCCTCTCCTCGGCCTTAGTTTCCTCTCTGTCCCTCTTCGCTGTCAGGTTTCTGCCTTTCTCCCCGGTCTCTGCGCTGGGGTTGTGGGGAGGGGTTTGGATGGGGGCAGCTCACGCTCAGACACTGTGACAGGGTCACACTCTTGTGTGTGAGTGTCACTCACTGAGCAGCAAACCACTGACCCAACCTCACGCTGGGCTGCACTCAGAGCAGACCAGGGGCCCGTAGGATTCAGCTTGTTACCCAGTAACACACGGCCCAGGTCAGACCGCAGCAGCCAGACCGGCCCCTCCTCCAGCTCAGAAAGCTGGGCCAGCCTTGGCTAATGGGGGCTGGGGAAGTGCTGAGCGGTGGCCACACAACGCAGCCCTCACATGTCCCAGGAGAGAGGCACAGACACGTCATCCGTTACCAGTCTGTGCAGCTCCCAGCACTATGGGCCCAGTCCAGGCCTCACAGCACCTGGCTCAGGGACACCCATTAACGCAGCCACAGAGGAGTCAGGATGTCACAGTGATGGGGCCTGGTCAGACACCTGGGCAAGTACCAGCAGGTGGCTGTAAGTAGCAGGTAAACTGCCCAGCACTCAGCGCATCAGCCTCCAGCTCTCACACAGCTCCAAGCCTGTCAGCTGGGTGCAAGCGTGTCCTGGGGTCCCAGGCTCTGTCCAGATCCCCAGGCACAATATAGCTGAATGTCCCAGTAGACTCCACTCACCTCCGAATCTCTTCAGCCCTTCCCTCATGTCAAGGGAAATTTTATACACATTCTTCAGGTCAGTAGAAACAGCTTCTGGTTCCTGGAGTTTCACATTCTCACTCCTATGAAGAAAACGTCCCATCATCACTCACTGCTCTGTACACACGTCATCCCAGAACCACCACCAAGAATATCAGACCAATGACAATAGGAAACAAACCTGCTCAATGTGCTTTTCACATCCTGAAAGGAAAAAGAGAATCAATGTCCTGTATTAACACAATGTGCATAGAACTGAGTGAGTCTCACTCTAGTCATCACACTTTCATCTAGAAAACAGATTAACCCTCCCAGGCTTCACTGTTTTGTGGTAAAATCTCACACACTATTTTGCATTAACACTGGTTTCATTTATGTAGGTGAGACAGGAATTTAGCTAAAGGGATCTCCCTTCTAGGGACACAACCCATCAGTATCTGTGTTTATCGACTGTGTTGGGTCCAATGTTCTGGGGTCAGAGCCGGGATGGGTTCAGCTCAGTATCATGTTTGTATTATCCATTTAATCTCCCATGGCCTCACTGGGTCTCCATGAGGAGAATTCCCCTCTAACATGAACTGTGATATTTGGGAACTGATGGAGCCCTTAGCCTCATGTTCTGTTTGTCAGTAAACCACAGAACATATTGACTCTAATTGTTGGAATCCAGACCCATGGAGCTGAGTTATAATTCTGGATGGGTGGAGAATTTTGATGCCATCTCACCTTCAGCAGCTCCGCAACCGGTTGCTGACACTTCTCTTCTATCTCTGTGATCAGCTGCTGCAGAGAGGAGCTTTGCTGGGAGAGCTTAGTTACATTTTCCCTTAGTCTGTGCAGAGTCTCCCTCTCCTCCTCCTCCAGGCTCTGCAGAAGCAGCTGCTCCTCCTCTCTCAGCAGTGTGTGCAGTTTGTTAAATTCACCTGCAATCATCTCTCTCTTATTCTTCACTTTCCCCTTGAGATAGAAAAATAGGAAAGACACAGAGAAAACATGAGCCAGATGTTGAGTTACACAGACGTGGCCTCTGGGCCATGAAGCAGGAGATATTAGATCAGTCTCAGGTTTGTAAGGCTATTTACATTTTGGGAAATGTACCATAGAGGGTTTGTTTTAGTTCAGAGTTAATATGGCCAGTTCCATAGTGGGGTTGTTTAGGGCGCTTTGTAAAGACGCAGTATGTTACTGTAGGTGGCATGGGATGGACACAGTGCAGTGGGGAGAAATCGAAGGAATGGGAGAGATTTACAGGGGGCTGCACAGGGTGTCCGTGGGGGGATTTGGGTGCCAAGTGCTGAGCACTCAGACACCCAGGGGACCCGTCACAGCGGGATGTAGGCGATTCTCTTTCTTTGACAACCAGCTCCCACGGCTGCAACATTCAGGACCTAGGGCTGGTGCTAATAGTCCTTTGGGTGCCATCCTGGAGCTCACATGGGCATTGGGCGCCCAGGGCATTGTCAGGGCTGGCTTTGGCCTCACCCAGCCTGGCCGAGTGCCCCATGCCCATGTGCCCAGTGCCCCTGGGATCGCAGCCTTTCGGGAGCCCTCTAGGCTCACAGAGCAGCGGGTTGCTGATGCCAGCTGTGTCCCTACCTGCTCCCTGAAAGGAGCCATGGGAACGATGCTGAGCCAGTGATGATCCGGGCAGAGGAAGGGGCTGGCTGCTCTGCACTGGCCTCTCTACCTCCCCTGCAGCTCAGCACAGAGGTGCTGGGTGACCCTGGGGTGAGCCTGCCCCCCAGTGTGACTCGGGCCTCAGTGATGTTGGGGAAAGTCCCTCTTCCTCTCCCTGAGATGCCAACATGGCCAGGGGCTTCAGGAACTTCCCCAGCCCCTCTCCCCCTGCCCCCAGAGCCCTCCTCCCGGAAAAGCCAGTATGTGAGCCCCAGCCCTTCCCCCCACCAGTCCGTGCCCTGTGCTGACCCCCCTTCCCTTCCCTGTGCAGGGCTCTAACCCGTCTGTCTGTCCAGCTCCCTGTGTGGTGAGGGAGGGACTGTGCTCAGTGTCTGTGTCTGAAGAGGCAGCTGCTTGAGCGCTGTAACGTCCACCTCCTACCTCTGCCCCGGCTGACCCAAGCCCCCAGCACAGCCCTCCATCACCCCTGGGCCACTCTGCCAATGGGCTTTGGACACCGACCCATCTCCAAGACCAACCCCACCCCGCCCCTGGGAGTGCTGCAGCCACAGGGCACTCAGACAACTCGGGTACAGCCCTGACAAGCCCCAGACCCCTCAGGAGCCCCTGTTGGCACCAGCCCGAGGCTTTGTGCATGTGGCCTGGACCCTGCAAAGGGCCGTGGGCCTGCAGCCTCCTTCCTCTTCTGCCCCCCGGGAGCTGTTGAGTAATAGCTAATTCGAGTGGTGCAGCATTATCATATCCCCTAACATCTCCCCCGATCAGACACGGCCAGCGCATCCTTCATAGGGGCCTGTCACCTCCCGGGCCCTGCTCCCACCCATGGAGATACTCCCCACCTGGCTCAGGCCCATGATGGCCCCTCTCAGTGGGTGACTGGCCGCCCCTGCTGGGCCTCATTTCACAGTCCCTGGGGCTGCAGTTACTCTGCACCGAGTGACACTGATCATTGGGCCGTGACCTCTGGTGCTGTAGGATGTAAGTCGCTCTTGCTGGGCAAGAACCACACCAGTGACTGTCCCAAGGTGCAGCTGTCTCCATGGCGCCGGCTGGGAACTTTGCCAGACACATTCAACACGGCTGTGAATTGTTATGCACCTAAATGCCTATTGTCTGAGGAACTGAGCACCAACTGCTTCCGGTGCGGGGAGTGGGAGCTGCTGCGGTTCTGTCCTCTGGAAACCAGCCCACTTCCGCCGGGCTCTAAACACGGCTTCAGGTGCAGAAACAGAGGCACCCAGCTCTGAGCATTTCAGCTCTTGTAAATGGCCATTTTTATCTGACTAGTGGGACACCTGCTTCTCCTCTCCTCCCTGCTGCTGGCGTCTTCCTCACGCCCCCCACGCTCTCTGCAGGGATTTCACTGGAAAAGGCAGGTGAACCGGTACAGACATTTTGTCCCATGAGTTCATCACCTGCTAGAGATGAGCACAGGTAAAATCACAGTAACAGTAGCAGGTTACTGGGATGAAGTGGCCACGTGATGGCAACAGAGACTGTGAAGTGGCCAAGCGCTGCCTGGCTTTACACTGACCCGCCCCTGACGCTGCTCACTCAGGGGGTGTCCACACTGCAATGAAAGTCTGACAGCACCGTGTGTAGACACAACCCCGCTAGCTTTGATCGAGCGAGCTCAGGTACTGGTAGCTATGAAGTCGCAGCAGCATGGGCTGTTCACGCCCACCCAGACCCCTGGGTATCACTCAGGGACCAGCCCGCAGCTAGCTGCTGGGGCCATGTAGATGCACCCTGGGGGCAGATTTTCCACAGAGCTCCACACCCGCCACTGGGTTCGATGCTCAGAAGAGCTCAGCTCCCAGCGTGCCCCCAGCCCAGCCAGCCGAGTGAATCTGAACCTCACCCATGGGGGCAAACCCTCCTCCCAGCGCCCAGCTCCAGTGTCTGACCCAGGCACTGGGCAGATTCATTGCAGGGACTGTGGGAGCAGGGCGAGAAGGAACAATCTGTTTCCTCCAGGCTGCAGAGAAGCTGCAGAGCTTTGTCATGGAGGCCACTGAAAACCGATGGCTGTAGCAGCCGACACACCCTCCCCACCTGCAGGAGGGAAACAGGATCCATGTTATAGTGAAAACACTGCACCCAGTATGGAGAATTTGCCCCATCAGAGAACTCAGGGGTGGGTCTGCACCACTGTACAAGGGCCAGGAACTGCCCCATCTCCTCCGCCTACAGGAGCTGCTGCTCTGAGATCCCCACCGGAGACACAGCGTGATGCTGCCAGCACCCTGGATGGCAGGTACCACAGGCCAGGGGAGGCTGAGCCTCCCCAAACAGGATGCAGCGCCCCTCCCTTTGGAGGCAGGCTGCAGACCGGCTGCCTGTGGAGTGCTGCCTGCGCCCCGCCTGGAGCCGTCACTCCCGCTCTTCCCCCGAACCCCGCAGCACCCGCCGCTTGCCGCCGGTCAGCTGTGTGGGGGGCCCCGCCACTTGCTCCTCTCCACCCCTCATCCGTCATTGGGTGGGGTGATGATCCAGGCGCAGGGGAGGTTCTGGCACTCATGCCTGGTCTCCCCAAAAGCCAGAGGCATGCGCCCCCCATGGCCGGCACCAAGGCTGTGCAACGGAGCAAACAACCAGAGCAGGTTCATAACCTCATCCTGGAGCTATACGGCCCCAGCATTCCTGGGAACGCTGCAGGGGGAAGGGCTCAGGGAGGAATAAACCCGGACACCAACCTGCCACTCTGTGGTTTTCTCCTCCTCTTTAGACGTCAGAGCCAAGGACTCTTCCAGCTCCTTCCTCAGAGGGCCCAGGGCTCCCTGGAGTTTCACCTGCAGGAGCATCGTGTGCGATAAACAGCCATTAGACTGCCTGTCTGATGGGTGGACCGTACTATCCATATCGGCATTTCATACATGAGCAGTAAAATACCCTGGAAGTGAGCAGCAGACTCGGCTCTGCCGGTCCCAACGGCCTCATGGAAGCAGAGATGCCAGTCTCAGAGCGGGGGCTCTGCTTCGTGCAGACACTCAGGACTTTTCAAAGCCTGTGTTTTAGCTAAAGTTTCCCATCCCTGAGCACAGGCCAGAGGGGAAATAGCTGGGAAGGTTCTGAACGATCCCTCCTGCCAGTGAGAGTGAAGAGGTTGGGACAGCACCTCGCTCCACTGTGCCCCAGACTCAGGCCAGGAACAAGACCCCACTGTGCTCTCGTCTGTCCAGGAGCCCATGTGGCCTCCCTCAGGCAGCAGCTGAGCACCTGAGCCAGTGCAGTCCCGTTAACTGGACAGGGTGAAGCTGTGATGTGGCTGGAGTCAGTGAGGAACAGGGAACACACTCGGTCTGGAGGAATGTGCCACCCATAATTATAACTGCTCCAGAGCTGTAATAACCCAGGGATCTCTTCCCCTTTGACAGTGTGTGATTCATTCACACAGCACAGGAATGTGCTCCTGCCCCATCAGCCCCGCTCTGTGCAACACCCCTCGCAGCCCCCCAGAGCCCCCTCCTGAGCCCCCGACAGAGATCTCCCCATTTCACTCTCTCTCTTTTCTCTGAGCCCTGGAGTTCTCTCCTCCTCCTCTCTACGGAAGGGCCCAGGCTGCTCCTGCAGCTGCTGCTGAGAGCTCCTGGGGTGCTGTTTGGCTGACCCCCCTGCGGTGCTGCTGCAGGGAGGGAGGGAGGCAGCAGGGGCTGGTGAGAGACAGGAGGTGGAAAAGCAGCCTTTGCATCCAGCAAAACAGCTTCATAAATGAGCAGGGATCAGAATGGGGGAGGTGGCTGGATTCTTTGAAGCTCCACCCACAAGAGTCACCAAAAGGAGACACCATGATCTGGTCACAGTAGATGGTGCAATGTTCAGAATAGGATGGAGTTGCTGATGGGCTCCTGGGCCTGGCTCCCCTCATGGGGCTCGAATATACCCCTGGACTCTGCTGGACTCTCTGGGCCGGGTCCTCCTTTACTGGGGGGAACATAAGAGGTGGCTTCTCCCAAACATCACCTGCTTGTGGCACCGGAAGGAGGTGTCACTGGCAATAAATGGTGCTGAGCTGCAATTCTCCCTCTCCTCTCTCTCAGGGGGAACAAAATAATTAACAGTGTTGGTATTTAAATGATCAGTTCTCCAGTCTGAAGGTCACACACTCACAAAGACTGGCCTGCAGCTCTTGTGTTTTAAACCTCACTGATTGTTAACACCACCCGTTGTGTAAAAAGTCCCCTTCTTTCAGCAGTGGAAGCTGGGTTTAAAAAGCATTCAGAATCTCAGAGAAAAGTTTCCCACAGCAGATATCTTTTAAGACTTGATATTCTGATTCTGCTGCCACACTGCCAGATCATTCATTTTGTTACAGCATCTCCCGTACAATGAAGGCTTTACAGAGCTGAGTGATACAGCACACCTGTGACAGGCAACTTCCAGTGAAATCAGCCTGTAATTAAAATCCAAAGTTATTACCCATTAAACTTGACAGCAATTCCCTACCTTGTACTCCTGGGCAGCCTCCTCTATGGGAACCACCCTGTGAGCTCTGTGAGCCCGGGACAGATGGCAAACCACACAGACAGAAGTTTGATCCTCTTCACAGAACAGTTTCAGAGTCTCCTGGTGTTTCCCACACACCCCGCCCCCTCCTGCTCCCTTCGCTGCCTGGAAACTCAGCCGCTTGGCGATTTCTACCATGTTTCCCAGCTGCCTGTTGGGCCTGAGGTTTCTCTGTTGCACAGTTTCTCTGCACTGAGGGCAGGAGGCGGCTGTGTCGGGTCCCTCCCAGCACTGGGCGATGCAGGCTCGGCAGAAATTGTGCCCACACTCCAGAGTGACAGGGTCTGTGAAATACTCCAGACAGACGGGACATGTCGCTTCCTCCTGGAGACTTTCCAAGGGGTTCTCTGCAGCCATGGCTCCCTCCGGGCAGTGGAACAGGGGTAGTTTCACTTTCCTGAGCTCAGAAATATGCCCCGCCTGCAGCAGCAGCAGCTGGGTGTTTCCCTTCCTGGAACTGACTCAGGCTGTTTGCTGAGCTGGAGCCAGATCACTGGGAACATTCCAGCCTTGGAAGTTTTGGTGAGAAATGTCCCAAAAAGGCTCCGATCCTGCAATCAGCCCCCTCTGCCGGTGTCTGTGTGTGCGTGGGGGGGGGGCTTCACATGGACATCAGCATCCCCCTGTCCTGATGAGCTCACAGAACTGCGTGTCTAAGGAGTGATATTTAGGCTTGGCTGAATTCATTTGGTTTAATATGTAATTTTGACAGATAAGATTAATATTTATTTGTAGGAATTTGTTTGTATTTATCAGTTTCAATTTTTGTCAATATTATTATTCACAGTTGTGGGAAATTGGGGGCGGGGTCAGACAATATTTTAGTCAGACAATAATTATTTTATGACAGTGGACAAGGAGATTCAAAAAGTTAAAAAGTGTAACTATTAAAACACAAATTGTCAACATCACATGTCAAAACATACGAAGTAAATCTCCTTAACTCAAACTCTAGTAAGTTCTCAAGCAGCATTTTCCTTACTGTGCTTATTTGTAAATTTCAGTTATTATCAGTGGAAATGTTTTTCCATGGTTTGTGTGTACAGTGAAATCATGACATCTTCCAATAAAATCTAATGCTTCCAAGTCTTGGGATATTAAATTCACAGGCCAAAAACTTGGTTAAGCTGGAATCAATGTTTCAAAGGCCTGATTCTGACATACACTAAGACAGCTCTGCCTCAGTGTGAAGGAGACGCCGTGTCAAAAGTGTTGCCAACATTCATGATATTATAATGAGTCTCGTGAACATAAGAATGGCCAGACTGGGTCAGACCGATAGTCCATCTAGCCCAGTGTCCTGTCTTCTGACAGTGGCCAATGCCAGGTGCTTCAGAGGGAATGAACAGAACAGGCAATCATCAAGAGATCCATCCCTTGTCACCCATTCCCAGCTTCTAGCAAACAGAGACTAGGGACACTTCAGAGCATGGTTTTGCCAGCTATTTGGTGTGTTTGTTAAAGCCCCAGCTCTTGGAAGCATGTGACGAGGTGAGACTCTTGGCTTTTGTTTCCTAAACAAAGGAAGTTTCTGGTTCTCTTGGTTGCAGAAAAAAATGATAAAAATGTGATCTCAGTGCAGCCTAAAGGGCTGAGAAGCCAGAAGGCAAATCGAAAAAAACCTCAACATTTATTATCATTTTTATTTTTATGTCTCATAAAAGCAATTGCATCATTCTGGGGGTCTTACTCATGATTTTCAAAAATTTGGGGTTGGCAATCCTGTGCCACTGAGAACTCAGGCCTTAAATCTACCCCTGGAAAACCCCCTAATTTAGTGCCATCATTTATCTAAAACAGCACAGTTAATAGAAAGAGAGGGCAAAGTGTGGGAATGCACAGGGAGCCCGGCTGTGGGCCCAAGCAGCAAATGAGCACAGGCCCCCTGGAGAAAGGGTGAAGTAAAGAGATAAATTAGAATGTTCATTTTTATATTTAGGTCCTTAGAGCTTTTGCTGGAGACAAGAGGCCTGAAAACAAACTGATCACTGCAAAGGCAGTACAGCCAGCACCACGTAATCAAAAATCTTGAGGTTGGCTGAAGGTAACATGAGGGTTTTTCTTCTAAAAAATTACATTCTGGAGTTTTTGTTTGTTTCTGAGCGTTCATGATTCACTCTGGTCACATTCTCAACTTTTTCTTCTGAGCCATGAGAGAAAGAAATTGACCTTTGTTAAAGTGAGAGCTGAGATTGTCACATAATCACAGGATTCCAGGAGCTGGGGTGTTCAGAGAAACACAAGCTAGTGAAAAGAAAAGGAGTACTTGTGGCACCTTAGAGACTAACAAATTTATTCGAGCATAAGCTTTCGTGAGCTACAGCTCACTTCATTGGATGCCTGCAGTGGAAAATACAGTGGGGAGATTTTATATACACAGAGAACATGAAACAATGGGTGTTACCATACACACTGTAACGAGAGTGATCAGGTAAGGTGAGCTATTACCAGCAGGAGAGAAAAAAAACCTTTTGAAATGATAATCAAGGTGGGCCATTTCCAGCAGTTGACAAGAACGTCTGAGGAACAGTGGAGGGGGGGGGATAAACATGGGGAAATAGTTTTACTTTGTGTAATGACCCATCCACTCCCAGTCTCTATTCAAGCCTAATTTAATGGTGTCCAGTTTGCAAATTAATTCCAATTCAGCAGTCTCTCATTGGAATCTGTTTTTGAAGTTTTTTTGTTGAAGAATTGCCACTTTTAGGTCTGTAATTGAGTGACCAGAGAGATTGAAGTGTTCTCCGACTGGTTTTTGAATGTTATAATTCTTAACGTCTGATTTGTGTCCATTTATTCTTTTATGTAGAGACTGTCCGGTTTGGCCAATGTAAATGGCAGAGGGGCATTGCTGGCACATGATGGCATATATCACATTGGTAGATGTGCAGGTGAATGAGCCTCTGATAGTGTGGCTGATGTGATTAGGCCCTATGATGGTGTCCCCTGAATAGATATGTGGACACAGTTGGCAACAGGCTTTGTAGCAAGGATAGGTTCCTGGGTTCGTGTTTTTGTTGTGTTGTGTGTGGTTGCTGGTGAGTATTTGCTTCAGGTTTGGGGGCTGTCTGTAAGCAAGGACTGGCCTGTCTCCCAAGATCTGTGAGAGTGATGGGTTGTCACACAGAGCAGGGAATGGAACCTGGGTCTGCTCAGCGCCTTCGCTACGGGGCAAACCTTTTCCTCTGCAGCCAGAACCAGGGAGAAGAGAATAAGGAGACGGATGGACACGGACATACACATGCAGAGTTTGTCTGATAATCATCTCATCGACCCACCCCATAGTTACTAGGCCAGTCTGTGCAGTCAGGTGATGTCACCAGTCTTTGATGGGGTCTTTCAGGGGGTCTCTACTTTCTTTAGTTATCCCTTGATCAAGACAGGTCTTAGCCCCTGGAATCTCATCCAGCCTAGCAATCTGTGTCAGTGCTTTTGCACTGTGTTTCTAGTGACTGTCTGGGACACCAGTATTAGCCCTTCACTGTCCCAGCTAGTTTCTCTCGGTCCAGGCTCCCCCCTTCCCTTGCTGGCTGCTTGTCCCCCTTTGCTAGTTGCTGTAGCTGCTTGGGGGGCTTTGCTGGCCTGCCTGTTGGCAGGGGAGTGGAGAGGGCCCCCCCTTTTCCATCTTGTTTGGGGTCTTTCCTGGCTCTGGCTACTGTTGGCCTGGTGCTCTGCCACTGCAGCCGCTGCTCTTCCGCCTGGTGAGGAGATGAAGGAGCTGCTTTAGGGCAGTGTTTGGGGTCTTTGCAGCTTGCTGTGGGGGGGAGGGGGGAGTTTGTGCTACAGCTGGGCCTTTCTCAGCTTGGTCCCAGGGGCGGTGGCCAGAGTGGTTGCTGTGGGGGAACAGGGGGAGGCGGTCTTGTGCTGTCCATGACTCTATTGCTTATACATTTCTCACATTAGCTTCTGCTGTGAAATTCAACCAGTTTAGTCTTTCCCCACATTTATTAAAGTTACATTACAAAAAGGAATGCTTATACACACCAAAAAGAATTGTAGCAATAATAAAGGAACAAGCAAACAAAAGATTTCATATTGCATCAATTTAAAAAGTTACATTTGAAAACAAACACCTCCACCACAATTAAACAAACTCCCACATGAGGATCCAAACTGGTACAAGAAGTTTCTTATCAGAGGAAGGATAATGACATTTACTTATTTCTTTATCTTGTTTGGCTAAAAAATAAAAGAGAAATAAATATATATATTTTTAGGCATTTCCATTTTCTTATGTTTTATTTCTGTTTTTCATCAATATGACAGTGAAGGCTGGGAGAAATCAGCCTCCTCTTCAGGACATCAGAGAAGAGGATCTAGGGGTCCCTTCTGGTCTTTAAGTCTGTAATTCTATTGCTTATCAGTTTTTCAAATTAAATTTTAGTGTGAAATCTATTCAATTTAGTGTTTGCCCACGTTTTATGAAGCTATACTAAACCCCCAACCAAAAAAAAAAACCCAAACCAACAACAAAAAGCAAGCACACAAACAAACCAAAACAGGCTAAATATTGCAACAGAATTCTAAAAGTTAAATTTAAAAGGAAACAACTCCACAACAATTAAACAAGCTCCCACATGAGGATCCAATTTGGTACCCCCCAAAAAAATTCTTGTCAGAAGGATAATGACACTTACCAATTTCTATATCTCGTTTGTCTAAAAATTAAACTGAAATACACATACTGTTTGTTAGGAGTTTTCCTTTTCTTATATTTTATTTCTCATTATCATCAATATGATAATTAATGCTTAGGAACTATTTCTATTCCATTTTCTCTTTAGGAGGTCAGACTAGATGATCTGCTCGTCCCTTCTGGTTGTAAACTCTGTGATTCTATTAGAATTATAGGACTGAAAGTCTAATCTCCTGCACTCATGGCAGGACTAAGTATTATCTAGACCACCCCGACAGGTGTTTGTCTAACCTGCTCTTAAAAATCTCTAATGATGGAGATTCTACATCCTCCCTTGGCAATTTATTCCATTGCTTAACTATCTTCCCTGTTAAGAAATTTTTCCGAATGGCCAAACTAAACCTCCCTTGCTGAAATTTAAGCCCATTGCTTCTTGTCCTTCTATCAGAGGTTAATGAGAACAATTTTTCTCTCTCCTCCTTGTAACAACCTTTCAAATACTTGAAAACTGTTATCATGTCCCTCGCTCTTCTCCAGACTAAACAAACCCAATTACTCTATTGCTTACCATTTAATCAAATTAGCTTTTTGTGTGAAATTTATCCAGGTTAGTTTTTCCCCACAATTTATAAAGTTATATCCCTCGCAATGAGAAAAATCATAAAAAAACAATCAAAAAGGTAAGCAAACAAACAAAAACATGTTTAATAAATAAATAAAAAGGGTAAATTTAAAGCAAACAACTCCACAACAATTAAACAATCTGCCTGTGATGGAATACACCAGTTTAAAACCATGCCCTTTGAACTTCATAGGGAGACTTCCACTTTCCATGGCGGGGTGGGGTGGGGAGCTATGACCTTTGGTGGAAAAGTCCAAGCCCTAGTGGTGGGGGGGAGAGAATCAGACAACAATAATTTAATGACAGTAAATCCTGAGACTCAAAAAAAAAAAAAAAAAAGCTTTATAACCGCTAAAACACACATTACAAGATCACATGCGAAAATACACAAAGGAAGTATCCTTAAATAAAACTCCAATAAGTTCTCAAGCAACTTCCTTCTTTCTTTGCCTGTCTGCAAATTTCCATTATTGATGGAAATATTTTTTCCATCAGTTTGTGTGTGTCCGGTGAAATCGACCTTGACTGATAAAGATCTAATCCTTCCAAGCCTCTGAACTGGGTATTCCAGTCTCAATCTCAGCAAGGCCAACTCCGTACTACTCCCCCGTTTACACATCCAAGGCTCTCATTAGTAAGGCTAAGATTTTGTCAGTCATTTTTAGTAAAAGTTAGGGATAGGTCACGGGCTTCACGGGCTTCCATGACTTTTTGCTTATTGCCTGTGACCTCTCGGTGACTTTTACTAAAAATAACGATGTCACCATGGGAAGTGGGGGTCCAGCACACATGGCTGCTATTGCTCCAGGGTCCCCTGCCGCCGGATGCTGGGAGCTCTGGGGCCCCCACTGGCTGGCAGCTCCAGCCCGGCCGCCCCAGGCTGAAGCGGAAAAGGTCACAGAGGTCTCTGGAAGAAGTCATGGATTCCGTGACATCACGTCGCCTTAACTCCATAGTCCACAACAACAAAAGCCGGCAGAAGAATCTCTTCAAGCTCATCGCTGGGTCTGGGTGTCTCGGGCCACGGAAATGCTGGAGGCTGCTGGCCTGGAAGGGCCCTTAGAGCGCAGCCGGGCGGTGGCTGTTTCTTCCAGAGAAAACGCTAATCTCGTCACGTGCCCGCCGGTGTGACTTGACTTTTGCTTTCCATCGTGGGCAGCGCTGTCCGAGGGAAGCCCCGGGCTCTGCTTGGAGCCCAAAGATTTCTTCCCCAAAGGGCGAGGAAAAGCTGGGGAAACTGCAGCGATTTGGTAGCCAGGGAATCAGTCCTGCAATGGGATCAACTGAAAGAGTCACTGACAGTGGAAATCATCGCAACAAACCCAACGGAGTCTGATCCCACCCTGGAGATTGTAAAATGTCTCAGAAGGACCAATCAGGCAGGTTCATTTAGCTTCAGAATGATTCCTCACATCCCCTCATGTGTCCTGCTCATTGCCTGGCCGGATTGTTACTAACACAAAGATTAAATAATCCGAGGTCATTTATTTTACTCGTTATGTAAACACTATGTTCCAAGTACATTCACAGAGATTGACACTCCGATGCCTTTCAGATTCTTGACCTAGCAGCGTAACTTGGGATTTGTGCGGCATGTTGGATTAGTCATTTGCTTCTTTTGTGGGTATGTTTCATTCAAGAACACTGGGCCCGATCTTGTTCTCAGTGACGTCCCAGGGAGATTTGTAACAAATAACTTCCTGTATTGAGAATACCGGACGAGATTTACTGTGCCACCCCCAGCTGTTCTGTCCTTCTGCCTGTTAACGTGACAGTTTCTACTGTTGCCTGTGGGGCTGAATCCTGTTGTTTCTGACACTTTCAAGGGAAAAAAGGAAAATTATTTCCACAATCAATCAAGACAGAAAATTGCATCCTGTTCTCCTTCTGAAGTGAGGGGGAATTAAGCATGTGCCTAAAGCAGACCATGAGCTCAAGTGTGCTGCTGAATAGGGGTTTCATGACATAATTTAAAAAGAGGCAGATTTACACAGCGGTTGACAGATCATCTCCTACTGTGGGAACAATCATTGGAGGGGAGATTTCCCGAGGAAATCTAAAGGACTAACGGTAGTAAAAAAATTAATTGTAAAACACTATTTCACAACAATAATTCACTTTTGTTTTGTTTGAAATATTTTTAATTTCCATTTTTAATCAAATATCATTGAAACAAAATTATTTTCTTTTTTCAAACATTGTTATTCTTCTTTTATCAAGAATAGGGGAAGGGTCAGTAAAATGTTTGGATTTTATTAGCATTCCTTTTTTGAATCAATTTGAACTGTATATTCTCACTTAGCATCATTTCATTGAAAAATTAGAAACATTCAGATAATAGGCAAATTCATTTTTAAAGTTTTTTTCTAAAATCATTCTATTGAAAAAATAATTTTTGTTTAAACATTTTGGAGAGCTACAGTGTTGTCAGCTCACATAATTTTTTTGTGAATGTTAGCGTTTTATTTTAAGTCTCACACTATCTGCTAATTTTCCTAAAGCCCCAGATCTCTAATATTATGATTATGTGAGAATCTCAGATATCATTTAAGTAAAAACTAAAGTTCTCACCCTCATGGTTGCAGACAAAGTTTAGGAATATGACCTGAGTGCTCCCTCAGGGGTCAGAAACCAAAAGGCAAAAAATGAGAACTTAAAATGGATTGTTATCATTAGAATTTTAAAGCTCATTATTTTTAAGTCAGTCTCATGTCTGTTTTTTGACCTGATGTGATTTTGTGTGTGTGTGTGATTATTTTTTTAATTGATTTTCATAAAAAAACAGACATTGGGAAATAGAAAAAAAGTAACTGAAGTACAGTTTACATCTTTTCCTGAATACCTCATTCTTCCTGGGTTGTCCTATGACATTGTACAGTTTTACAATTTATTAAATTTGCAAGACCAGACAACACAATTCAAACAACTCACATTAAATCCTAAACTCCTATAATCTGTTAAAATCATTTGAATTAAATATACATAAAATAATATTCAAGCAGTACATGTTTGCGGCAGAAGTTTTAAAGACCGTCAGACCACTGGAGTCGTAGAAGTTACTGGCTAAGCACCTGGAACCAGGGAGCTTGCTGAAGTGCTAGACTAGTTTTTGACAGCAGTAGCCTCTTAGGCAGGTTCAGAGAAACAGAGAAAATATTTTCTTAATTTCAGTGTATTCAGTTAGCTCAGTTCAATGACTAGTTCATTCAGAGCTGAGAAACTGTTTGAGCTGAAAAAGTAGGAAAGCTTTTTATCCTCTTCCAATCTATGAATAAAACGTAAGGTGTGGGAGGATGAGCTCTACCTGTTCTAAAATCTTGAAGGACGTGGTGACCTTAAGAAATCAGTTCAATTCACTAACTACAGATAATAGTTCCTCTGTTAAAGAAATCAATTTTAAATGCAAAATTTGTTTTGATAAACTTATTTTTTTCTTCAATATCCAGCACATTTAAGGAACTTTTATTTAACACATAAAAAGAGTTTTAAAATGATGGTTGTTTGGATGGTTTGTTTTGTTGTTTGTCAGTTTGCACAAGTAAAAAAATATCAAGTAAATAAGAAGTGTGTCATTCACAATTGTTAACATAATTAAAATGTGAAAATGTAAGAATCGGAATACATGAATAAATCTGAATAAACGAATCTCAGTAAATGTACGGAGGTATAGTGCAGCCTCCTGGTGAGCGCAGAGAAGTACCAGATTTAGTGTAAATGTTATACAGCAGAATCTCAGAGTTACGAACACCAGAGTTATGAACTGGCTGGTCAAACGCACCTCTTGGAAACGGAGGTGCACAACCAGACAGCATCAGGGCCCAAAAAAAAAAACAACAACAAGGAAATACAGTACAGTGCTGTGTTAAATGTAGACTATTAAAAAAAAAAAGGGTAACGTCAAAAAAAAAAATTTGCTAAGGTAAGGAAACTGTTTCTGTGCTTGTTTCATTTAAGTTAAGATGGTTCAAAGCAGCATTTTTCTTCTGCATAGACCAGTTTCAAAGCTCTCTTGTCAATGTTCAGTTGTGAACTTTTTAAAAAAATAACCACAATGTTTTGTTCAGAGTTACATACAACCTCCATTCCTGAGGCTCTACTGTATTTAGTGCAAATCAACATATTTTAATGAAAAGCAGTCTTTCTTTAGGAAACTCCTGGGGTGGGGGTGCAAACAAGGTAAGGGAGGGCATGACCAAAAATGTTTGGGGACCACTGTCCTAGACAGAGGAGCTCCCCTAGGGGGAGAAGCTGCCAGAGAGGACAATGACAGCAGCAGCTGTAGAAGGACAGAGCCCTGGAGAGCTGTCCCCGGCAGGAGAAAGTGGACGCAGAGAATAAAGGCACAGTCTGAAATGACCCCAGCTCCAGGAAGGAGGGCTGGAGTCATCTGATTCCACGATGGAAACTAATCCAAGCCCAGCTCCGGGAAGGAGAACTGAGGGCTCCAGACTTGAAGACAGTGAGGAGCTTGAGTGAGAGCAGGAGGCTGGAGCAGAGTGAGGGAAAAGATTTTATTTTGGGGTTTACTTGGACTCAGAGTGGACCCCAGCAGAGGACTTTTTCTCTCACATCTTTTAGACTGTGAGACATAATTTAAGGAGTGCCGAAGAGGGTAAACTTAGGCAAGTTGCTTGCCAAGACACCCTGAAGCGGCTGAGGGTGATATGTGAGGGCGCCACCCCATGACGAGTCTACAAAACTGGAACCCATTTAACAGAACTGCTGCCCCTTCCCCATGCAGACAGACCCTCACTCTCTTCAGTCTGTCTGTGTGGGCCCCTCACCACAGCATCTGACCCCAACAGAGCCTGCATCACAGAGTGGGAAGCTGGAGCAAATACCAGGTTTTGGGCCACCCACCTGGCTTCCAGTGACCCTGTCCCAGCTCCCAGGCTGCTCCCACTCCCCCACAGCCTCCAGCTCCCCCTGACCTCAGGCTGCCTCTGCCCTGTCCTGTTTCCTGGGGGGTGACCCAGGGCCCAGCATGGAGCCATCAGGGTCACTACAATACTGTCTATCACACCCAGAAGACAGGCACAGGGTGGGCTCAGGGAGTGACTGGCCCCACAACGGGACCCTCGTGTCCCCTCCCTCAGTTCTTGCTGCTGCCCTTGCTGGGCCTTGTCTGCACTCAGACCAGGAGCCCTGTGGGGCTGGCAGCCCCTTGTTCTGTCTCTGCAGTGCCTGGCTCACTCGTGGGTGCTATACCAATAATAACACTCACTGCCCAGCCCCGAAGGGCTGCATGACAGCGCGGGGCCTTCCCCATTGCACACGGGGACTCTGGGGGTGCAGGGAGCCCTGGTTACTCTGCCCCACACATTCACCCAGAGACTCCCCCGAGCTGCGGGACCCGGGTCCCTGGGGTCAGAGCGCGGGCAGTCGAGTGGCACTGACCGGCCGGGGCTGCTGGGGTGGGTGGAAGGAAAGGGTTAATCCCAGCGTGGTGGTGCTTTGCTGCCCAGCCCTGGCTGGTCTCTGCCCTCTGGGTGCAGCACAGGGCGTGTGTCTCTGAGCAGGTCCCTGCCCACTCGCCCGGCCACTTGCCCCAGACCCAGAGAACCCAGGTGCCGAGGGAGGAGCAGCCCCAGCAGCGCCGCATTGGCCCTGGCACGGGCTGAGCCTGCGAGCGCAGCACCAGAGGCCGCGGCGGGTGCGGGGGGGGGCTCAGCCATTGAGAGCAGCAGCGTCCCCCCACCACCACCCGCAGGGGAGGGGTCAGCGCTGGGACAACAGGCTGGGCTGGGCCAGGGGCTGGGAGCTCTGGCAGCCAGCGCGGTGCCAGCACCAAGGGCCCTGCTGGACCCTGGGCCTGGCCAGCCGGGAGCAGCCAGCGAGTGACTCAGGGCCTGCGGCCCTGCCCAGGACGGGGTTTCCGGGGGGGTGACAGGAGGCTCCCCAGGGGCTGCTGATCCCCTAGAAGGAGGCACTGAGGTGACTGGCTCAGGATCCCGACAGGCTCAGGGGCCAGGGCTGTGGAATGGCCCAGAGCCCAGCCGTGTTCAGGGTCCAGTGGGCACAGACTGTGCTGGGCTGGGGGCAGCGAGGGGGGAGGGGAGCAGGGATGTGCTGGCTCCAGCCAGCCACAGAGAGGAAGCTGCTTCCCCCACAGCCTGGGGTTCCTGCTCCCCGGAGCCCTGAGATCCTGGCCCTGCAGCCGGCACCCACTGCGCAGCCTCCATCAGCCGGGACAGACACACCCAGCTTGGCCCCTTCGACTGCCCCCTGCTGGGGGTGGGGCGTGGGAAGAGAGGAGGGCGGGGGTAGGATGAAAGGGCCAGTTCAACTATCACAGACCGAGCTCACTGAACCTTCCCACTCCCCCTCTCCTCGGCCTTAGTTTCCTCTCTGTCCCTCCTTGTGGTCAGGTTTCTGCCTTTGCCCCCGGTTTCCGTGCTGGGGTTGTGGGGAGGGGTTTGGATGGGGGCAGCTCACGCTCAGCTGTTGTGACAGGGTCACACTCTTGTGAGTGAGTCTCACTCAGTGAGCAGGTTTCAGAGTAGCAGCCGTGTTCGTCTGTATTCGCAAAAAGAAAAGGAGGACTTGTGGCACCTTAGAGACTAACAAATTTATTTGAGCATAAGCTTTCATGAGCTACAGCTCACTGAATGCATCCGATGATTTTAAGCCCAGTTGTTTGATCTTTTGTGTGATGTTGTTCAACTGTGTGTTGATTTGGAACTCCCTTTTCTGGAACTGGGCTCTGCACTGGGGACAGGTCAGGGCACCATGAGGCATTATAGTTACCAAATACAGAAACCTCCCCCTCCGTTCCCTTCTCCTCACTGTACTGGGTGACGCAGGCTCGGCAGAAGTTGTGCCCACAGGCGATAGTCACCGGCTCCGTCAGATATTCCAGGCAGATGGAGCAAATAGCTTCATCTTGTATTTCCCCTGCTGTAGCTGCAGCGGCCATGGCAGCCGGGTGAGCATCTGTTCTCCCTGCCAGTGGCTCTACACAGTGTGGGCTTGTGCTGACACTGGGAGGGGCCGCCTGCAAGTATCTGCTAGTCCCAGCCACAGAAGGAGAAGAAGAAAAAGGAGGAGCCAGGACGGGGAGGGGGAGAAAACAGGAAAGTGAAACTGAAGGAGAGCAAAAGAGGGGGAAGGACAGGGAGAAGGCAGGAGAGAAGGAATGGAGGGAGGTGAGGAGAAGGCATCGGAGAACGGGGGCAATGGAGAAAGGGGGAAGAATATGAACCAATCTGATGTGTATTGCTGGAAGGGAGAGCATATCCCCTGCCCCACAGGCAGGAACAGTCTACCCCACCCCAACACTGACTGGGGATTGAAGTGGGGACCTACAGCGCCTAGCACAAGTCTCTACAGCTGGAGCTAAAGAGTCAGTCTGTGAAGTTCAGAGCTGTAAAAACCCACAAAATAAGGTCTGGATGAAGCATGGTCTGAGGATGCTTAACCCCCCTCTCCCCCCACACCCCCCAGAGACCAGGGTGAAGCCCTAGCAGTCCGGTTTACTGAGCCCTGCCTCAGCGCACAGGGCTGGATGTGGTGATTTCTCCGGAGCCCTTCCAGCCCCACATTTCTATCAGTGAGCTCTGGCCTGTCTGAGACTCTCCGGGCCTTGGAGCCTGACCCGGCGCCCCTTGCAGTCAATGGTCAGATTCCCACTGGCCGTTGGATCTGGCCCTCGCGCACATCCCATCACCTGTGTATTGCACTCAGGGCCGGTGCAAGGATATTTTGCGCCCTAGGCGAAACTTCCACCTTGTGCCCCCCCTTCCCCCTTGTTTCCCTTCCCCGTGTACTGCTTCACTACGGTACAAAGTGGCAATGACAATATCAATATGACAAATGTCAACAACACACGCATATCGGCACGTAAACACACACACTCCAATACTGAACATACCCACACAATGGACACAACGTATTCGCGACGTGATGCAGCAGCACTCGCCAGAGTCTGAGATCTGAAACAACTCCACAGACATCGTGAGCCTCAGTCGACAGCCTCCGAAAACGAGTCAACGTAGCACGATAACCAGCCTGTCAGAACGGGTGACGGCCGCGCGCAATGAGGAAAACGACGTCACACACGCACACATGCGCACACACACACACATTCTGGGTACCCAGAGCGGGAGGTTTCCATGTTTGGTAACTATAATGCCTCATGGTGCCCGCTTGTCTCTGCATTGACCAGCTGTGGCTCCAGGTGAGCACTTCCCATAGAAATCCTGAGATGGGTAAACTGCCCCAAGAAATTTAAAAATGTCCTGGGCTAAATGTAGAATAAGGGGGCAGGCAGGGGTCTCCGAGGCTGCTCGCTATGGGGAGCTGGGGCACCAGCAGGAAGGCTGCGGGGGGCACACGGGGAGGCAGCGGCAGGTACCCAGGTACCCTCAGGCTTTGGGCAAGGAATCCCGCTCCATCCCCCTAGCACTTGCCTGCAGCTCCCATCTGGTCTCGCCACGGCCCTGCTCCATGAACAGTCCCGCCTTAGGGGGACGAGCCTGTCCCACCTCACGGGCCCGTGGGGGCTGTGCTCTGCCCCAGAGCAGGCCGGACCCCATGCTCCCTGCCCCGGAGGGGGCTGGCCTGGCTCCCCCCAGGGCCGGATTAACTTTTTGTGAGCCCGGGGCCAAACATATTTGTGGGCCTCCCTGGGGAATGAAGAGGCCAGGGGCAAGAGCACAGCGGGCAGGGTAGATTTGATTTAAATCATGACTTAAATTTTACAGCTATATCAGAAAATGAATGATTGTTTGGTTATTTCATTTATCAAAGATAATTGAAGCAGATATTTATGAAGTCATTGGGAGGTGAACTATCTCCAATTCAAGAGGTTAATCATGAATATTTGGAGGTTTTTCTTGCCAGGCTGTATTAGGAGGAGAACACCACCAGACAGACGTTTAAATTGTTTTATTTAACTAAAACAACAATGTTAAGTATTTTTTTCTTCAACAGCAAACATAATATTTTAATAAAAAAGCGTATGTCCCTCACTTCTCACATTTATCTCCAGACTTCTTCTCCTTGTCCAGATCTATTCCACCCCAAACAATCTTCTATTCATTGAACTTTTTGAAACTTTTCACTTTTAAAGAGAGGTAAGGGGTTGACCCTGTGTACACAAATTTGCAGAGGGACAATAGAGTTGAGGTCTGTTATTTCTCACCGCTATACATTATTTATTTATTTTAAAACATTTTTGCTGTTAACAAGCATGTTACCTCTGGAGACACAAATCCACAGTTTGAGAACTGCAAAACTAAGCATCTCTGATGGTATTTTCTAGACTGAGCACTGAGTCCCATTGGATAGATAGAAAAATTAACTTAAATAATCTATACAGAAGCCTGTGGAACCCCATAAGATTGGGTCCCTAATCCATGAACTATTAGAACTCATTTACAAAACTTTTCTTAAACATTACATTAATATATTGTCTCATACTATAGAATTAGAATTTATAATCCCTATCCCATGATATAATGTATCTTAATTAAAACTATCTTTAGATAGTTTTTTCCCTCAAAAATCCGATTTAAATTTGAAAAATCCAATTTTTTAATTTTTTTTTAAAGTCATTGATTTTTATCCACTCTGACAGCTGGGCATGGTGGGGGGGAAGGATTGGTCCCCAGCTGGAGCGAGGCAGGGGCCAGGGGCAAGATGAGCACAGTGGGTCATGGCGGCAGGATTAGTCCCTGCTGACTGGAGCAAGGCAGGGGCCGGAGGCAAAAGCACAGCAGGGTGGGAGCTAGGGTTGGTCCTTGGAGCAAGGGAGGGGCCGGGAGTAAACTGCAAACGCAGCAGGCCTGGGGAGGGGGTAAACAGGATCCCTCCCTCACCCCTGCCCACATAGAGCTGGTACCTACCTTCTCCCTGGTTCTAGCCCATCCTCTTCGTCTCTCTCTGCACCGAGCTGACGGTGGGGGTGCAGGGTCTGGGAGGGAGTTAGGGTGCAGGAGCAGGCTGGGGGTTGGGGTGCAGGGTCTGGCCAGGAGCTAGAATGAGGGAGGGGGCTCAGGGCTGGGACTGGAGGTTGGGGTGTGGAGCACTTCCCTGGGGCAGCTCCCATTCGGTGCGAGGGGTGCAGGTGGGTATGTGGGGGGCCGGGTTCAGGAGCTCCCATTTGGTGCTCAGGGTGGTGGTGGGGATGTGCAGGAGTCAGGGCATGAGGTGGGGGGCTGGGTATATGTGGGGGTGCAGGAGTCAGGGCTGGGGTTCTGGAGGGGTGCAGGAGTCAGGGCAGAGGTATGGGGGTGTGTGAGGGGGGGCAGGAGTCAAGACTGGGGTCATGGAGGGTGTGGGGGGGGTGCAGGGGTCAGGGCAGAGGGCTGGGTGTGTGTGAGGGAGTGCAGGAGTCAGGGGCTGGGATCATGAGGGTGTGGGGGAAGGTGCAGGAGTCAGGGCAGAGGCCTGGGGGGTGGAGGAATCAGGGCAGAGGGCTGGGTGTGTGTGAGGGTGTGCAGAAGTCAGGACAGAGGCCTGGGGGGTGGAGGGGTCAGGGCAGAGTGGCTCATGGCAGGGGGGTGGAGGGGATATGTCCCAATTCCACCGCTTTCCCCAAGGCCCCACTCCTGCCTCTTCTCCGCTTCCTCCCTCTCCCTCTCGCAGGCAACAGCTGATGGGTGGCAGGGAGGGAGAGGGAGTGAGGGGGGAGGCGGGAACCCAGCACGCTGGGGGAAGAGGCGGAGGACGGGGGAGCTTGGCGGCCGGCACAGCCTGCCCTGTTGAAGCAGGACAGAGCCCCGGGAGCCGCAGCACCAAGATTCTGCCCCAGCAGGGGAGAGCGGGGGACGGAGAAGAGCGGCGGCTGGGGCCCCTTCGGAGTGTGGGCCCAGCGCCATAGCTGGCGCCATGGTAAATCTGCTACTGCCCGCGGTGCTGCCCCGCCCGCCGCAGTGAAAGCTGGGCCCGCCCCTCCCCGCCGGTCCGTCCCCTGGCTCTGTGCGCTGTACAGTGGCCAGGCAGCGCCCCTGCTCCTTGGAGAGAAGACAAGTTAAAAAGTAAACAAAAAATTGGGGGGCCCCGCTTTTTGGCGCCCCCAAATCTTGGCGCCCCAGGCGATCGCCTAGTTCGCCTAAGGGTTGCACGGGCCCTGAGTGCACTGTGCGTTGTTAGGGGCCTAGCGGCCCCCTGGGTTATTGTTACAGGGAGACACTGAGGTGAGCTCACAGAGTTCTGTCTTGTCTGTTAAATCTCCTCTGGGCTTCCGCCATCCTGCCCCTGAAAATGAAAATGTCAGAAAGTAACAACAGCCCTGGGGCTGCTCCGAGTGACTCTGCAGAGACCCTGCAAGTTCTCCTGCTCCCGAGGCTGAAGTGCAAACCCCAGCCCAAGCCAGGTGCCAGATAAGCCTCAGGCTGCAGCTTTCAGGTGAATGTGGCACACCCCAGGTAACTGAAGAGGAAGGAGCAGAGGGAAACTAACAATGTGATTTTATCGGCTATTGTTTCATCTGGCCACATTATTTTTTTCCAAGAAAATAGGCTCAGTCCAGTGAGAACAAGGGAGAAAAACAGCATTTCAAAATTAAGGGGAAAAGTTATCAAGACACCCTAGTTAATGACTAGCTCTACCCGCCATTCCCAGGGTATTCTAACCACACACTAACCCACAGAAAGCTTCCTACCAACACTACAGAAAGATTCTGCGTGGACTCCTCCTGAAGGTCGAAACAACAGACTGGACTTCTACATAGAGTGCTTCTTCCGACGTGCATGGGCTGAAATTGTGGAAAAGCAGCATCACTTGCCCCATAACCTCAGCCGTACCGAACACAACGCCATCAACAGTCTCAGGAACAACTCTGACATTATAATCAAAAAGGCTGACAAAGGAGGTGCTGTCGTCATCATGAATAGGTCAGCATATGAACGAGAGGCTGCTAGACAAATCTCTGACACCACATTCTACAGGCCATTACCCTCTGACCCCACTGAGGGTTACCAAAAGAAACTACACCATCTGCTCAAGAAACTCCCTAAAGAAGCACAGGAACAAATCTACACTGACACACCCCTAGAGCCCTGACCAGGGGGATTCTATCTGCTACCCAAAATCCATAATCCTGGGAATCCTGGACGCCCCATCATCTCAGGCATTGGCACCCTAACAGCAGGATTATCTCGCTATGTAGACTCTCTCCTCAGGCCCTACACTACCAACACTCCCAGCTATCTTCAAGACACCACTGACTTCCTGAGGAAACTACAATCCTTTGGTGATCTTCCTGAAAACACCATCCTAGCCACGATGGATGTAGAAGCCCTCTACACCAACATTCCACACATAGATGGACTACAAGCCGTCAGGAATAGCATCCCCGATACTATCACGGCAAACCTGGTGGCTGAATTTCTTGACTTTGTCCTCACCCATAACTATTTCAGATTTGGGGACAATTTATACCTTCAAGTCAGCAGGATTGCTATGGGTACCCGCATGGCCCCACAGTATGCCCACATTTTTATGGCTGACTTAGAACAACGTTTCCTCAGCTTTCGTCCCCTAACGCCCCTACTCCACTTGTGCTACATTGATGACATCTTCATCATCTGGACCCGTAGGAAGGAGGCCCTTAAGGAATTCCACCAGGATTTCAACAATTTCCACCCCACCGTCAACCTCAGCCTGGACCAGTCCACACAAGAGATCCACTTCCTCGACACTACAGTGTTAATAACCGATGGTCACATAAACACCACCCTACTGACTACTATACTGACCTACATGCCTCCAGCTTTCATCCAGACCAAATCACACAATCCATTTTCTACAGCCAAAACAGACTCCAATGTGAAACTGTGGAACTGGAATTAATTTGCAAACTGGACACCATAACATTAGGCCTGAATAAAGACTGAATTAGGGCTGGTTGGGTCATTACAAAACCGAAACCTAATTTTCCTCATACTAATTTCCCCCTACTGTTACTCACACTTTCTTGTCAACTGTTTGAAATGGGCCACTCTCACTAACACTCCAAAAGTGATGTTTCCTCCCTTTGTATCCTACTGTTAGTTGGATTGTCTCGTTAGACTGACCTCACACTTGGCAGGCAACTCCGATCTTTTCCTGTATTTATACCTGCTCCTCTATTTTCCACTCTAATGCAGAGGGGAGCCTCTGAGGTCAGAGTCTCCTTTTTTATTGCACATCATTGACCTATTGCCTGACAGACGGACCCTGAGTCAGGGCACCAGCGACGCTGAACCTGTGTGCCCCAGAACACACTGACAGGGAACAGTCATTAAACACCCCACTGCCTGTGCTGACCCAGCTCAGGGGATCTAAGACGCTTCAGGTGCGGCTCTGAAGGGAGTTCCAGGGTAAGGTGCAGAATTCCCTGCTCCGCTACAGACTCCCTGTGTGGCCTTAGGCAAGTCACTTAGGCCCAGAGTTTCCAAGGTGTTTTGATGTCTATGATGCAGATAGGCGCCTAGTGGAATTTTCAAAGATGCCTGGGCACTTAGCTTCCAATGGGAGTTAGGCACCTAGGTGCTTTTGAAAATCCCACTAGATGCCTAACTACATCTTTAGGTGACTACAGACATTCAAAACTTTGCCCCTTAGTCTCTGTGCCAGATTTGCAAAGCTATTTAGTCTCCTAAAGATGCAGACTGGAGCCTGGTGGGACTTTCAAAAGTGCCTGGGTGAGTTAGGTGCCTGAGTCCCCATGAATTCCCTTTAGCTCCTGCCCCTTCTGCATTCATCCTATGCATATTCCAAATGTCCATGCAAACAAAGGATTTCTACTAAATGTTATAAAATATTCCTGGGAAGCAATGTCTGAACATTTAGGTCCTGACCCAACAAGGTCCTTAAGTATGTGTAGAACTTTCATCAGGCAAGGAACCCCACCAAAGCATTAATCACAAATATTTGCACCAAAACCCTGTTTCTAAGAGTTAAATTCAGCCAGTCAAGAAACAGAAACAATCCCATGTGACCTATGTGTGCAATCATAACTAACCCCACAGAAATCAATGTATATGACAAATGTATTTGAACAAATAAATGTGAGAAAATTGTGATCAGTGTGTGGGCAGCTGACAAACAGGAACAGAAACTGAGCTCACTGGACAGGTCACATTCTGCACATTATTTCCCCAGCTCTGCTTTCAGCCCTTCTGTCCTCCCCCGGCCCCTGCCCCACCTGGTCTTGGTCTCTTGACTTTTATTTATGCCTTTACTCTGCCTGGAGAATTACTGGTGTTACTATTATTCCATATTATTTCTGTAGCCCCCTCATGGGCATATTGTATGGTCCCTGCCCTGGGTGCTCCCAAGCAGGGCTGGTCTCAGGGGCTCACTAATGGGTGTATGGAAGGAGAAGTCTGCAGGCCCAGGGCAATAGGTCAGGGTGGGCATCCAGGCATGGAGGCAGGTGCAAAGATAAAAGAATATAGGGTGGGGTATAAGCTAGGTAAGAGGCTGAGGTGTGGAGAGGGTTGAGGAGCTTCCTGGGCTCCCAGGTCCCATTCGCCCATCCTGGACCCCTTGCACACACAACCCTGGGGCTGGGCTCTCCCTCCCCTTCCCCAGCTCTCCCCATCCCCACCCCTCCCTCCATTGCGCTGGGACCAGTTTCCCTGACACAGCTAAGTTGGCAGCACAAAGCAGCCCGTACAGCAGGGCCTGGCGCTCTCACTCTTGGCCCCTGTGGCTGTTTCACTCCTCGCCATGGGCAATGAGTCCCTCAGGCAGTAAATGCCAGGACATTCCCTGTTGCTCACTGGCCCCATCGCACTCACTGGGATCCTGGGCTCGGCTTGTCTTTGAGAGTCAGACCATGCAGTTATTGGTCCTGAGGGGACCTGGGAATCCCCCCAAGCCAGGCCTGGAGCCGACCCCACTGGGCTTCTCCGGGAAGCTGCGAGGGAGGCTTTAGAATGAGGGGACTTAGGTCTCCTCCCCTAGAACATTCTGAAATCCCACTGCAATTTTCTGAATTTGACACAATAATAAAAAAAAGTTGAGGCCAAACATTGCAAGTGCCCAGGTGGGACCGTGTGTGGGGGAAGCAGCCTGTGGTGAGCTGGCCGAGTCGTTCAGGGGAATTTTCAAAGGTGCCTGGGCACCTCGCTTCCAATGGGAGTTAGGCACCTAAGTGCTTTTGAAAAACCCAGTAGATAACAAGCTACATCTTTAGATGTCTGCAGACCTTCTAAAATCTGCCCCTTAGTCTCTGTGCCACATTTGCAAATTATTTAGGCTCCTAAAGATGCAGAGGGGAGCCTAGTGGGACGTTCACACCTGCCTTGTAAGCCGATTTATATTTTTTTAAATAATGTAAAAGTGGACTGGAAATAGTAAGCGTTTAACAGTTTCCCTCTGTTCCACAATATCACCAGCATAAGAAAAATGTATTTAAGAATATCAACTTTATTCATACTCTTTTGAAAACGGAAACAACCCAGCACTCTTGGATCAATAGCCCTCAAAAGCAAATACTTTCTAAAAATAAAACAAAATGTCGCCCCTTCTTTTGCGATGTTCTTCAGGAGGCAGCAAACACTTTTCGTTGTTGTCCAGTGGGGGATGGGGCTGCCCCTTGCCCAGCCTGGGGCAGGAGTGGTAACTGCGGAGCGGGGGCGGGGGGTGGAGGGCAGGGTGTCACGACACTCACCCAAGCCACAGCTGCTCAGGTCCAGGAAGCCCCCTCGCCTCCCTTGTGGTGGGTGACAGAAGGCGGGGGGGGGGGGCTGCTGTCACGTGTGCACCTCCTGCCCTGCTGCTGCCCCTCACCATAGCATCACTGGGGGTGGGGGATGGGGCATCTCCTTGCCAAGCGTGGGGCAGGAGAGGTGACTGCGGGCGGGGGCACGAGTCCAACACAGACCCATGCCCCAGCTGCTCAGGTCCAGACTCCAGGAAGCCTCCTCAGAGTTGGAGTCATCTCCCAGTAGGTGCCGGGGGGGGGGGCTGCCATCACACGTGCACCTCCTCCTCTCCCCCCTCCGCAGGTGCAGCGGCCACCTCAGCCTGCCGCCCGCGCCGGTCCCTGTGTTGTAGCCAGCAGCGGCCGGTGAGGGAGCACTGCGCGGAGCAGCTGGCGGGGCCGGGGGCGCTCCAGGGGAGGCCCATGGGGGCAGCAGGTGGGGCCGGGGCAGAGACCCGGCCCCAAACATTGGTGGATCCAGGCTCCCGGGCCCTGAATATTGCTGGAGCACGAGCACCACGGGCCCATATAACTCGCCGACCCTGCAAGGTGCATTTATGCAAGTTCTCAGTTGCAGAAATTTGTCCTGTATTTATTTACTTCTGAAAAACACCAAAAGTTAGATTTTGACTGTGTGGAGACATCAACTATTCTAGAAACCACATTATAATGTTTACTTTGTTTACTATAGATGGGATTATAATAAAAATGTCATAGGAAAGATCCAAATGAGAACTCTAGCCTGTGTTCTTGCACATAGGTTGTTAAAACTGGGAATTGCTGAGAGCAGATTTAATCGGGCGATATCCAGTACCCCAGAAGCGATACCAGTATGTACTGACAGCTACAGATGATTTTTCAAAATAGGTAGAAGAATTTCCACTTAGAACTATGAAAGCACATGAGGTGGAGAAGAAGACATGTGAAATTATATATGAACATGGCTGTCCAGAGCAGACACTGGCAGATCTAGGTTCTGAATTGAATAACGAGGTAACAGTTTACATTTGGTGTTATTTTCACTATATGGTCAATTACATAATCATGGCCGGGGGACACATAGCTTCAGCAGACCATGCCACCTAGACAGCAGCAGACTGGATAAAAACACAAATGAATCCCTCACAAGATAATGTTAGGGTATTTATTTCCAAATAATCAACGTAAGTTTCAGGCACTCTGCCATGGATGGCATACTGTGAATAAATCTTCAAAACTGAATTATTACACTGAAAATGTTCATAACGCGTCACGTTTAAAAGAAAAAGTAGTCCTAGGAATGCCATGTGATGTGCCTCCCCTCATACTCTGCTCAGCCAGCTCTTCAAGAAATTAGGTTCAATCGCTAATATCAAGGAATTGGACCAATCGGTCACTATTTTTACAGAGCATTCCAGAAGGTGGTGGTCAGAACCCAGAGGAATGGTGATGAATTTCCTGGAGCAATTTTCTTTTCTTTGTACTCTAAACCTCACATGACAACAAAAATAGCACCCTTTCGACTGATTTGTGGCCGAGAAGAAAGGTCTCCCAATAAAATGTCACCAAATGTCATGTTATGTGTCATTAAGTGCCAGCATCTTTACTACAATTAAGTTAATTTGTGATGATTCAGTAAAGGAATACAACCCCTTCTCCATTTCTTTATCAAACTACATTTGTTGTGTCCTTATAACCAAGAACATGGAAACCCTGGCAGTACTTTGAAATCAACAGTGGACACTGACAGTACATTCCCTGCAAATAATATTTCTAAAGAAAAATAACCAAAAAAATGAGATTGTAGAAGACGTTTTCGTATTCCGCAGGGGTAGGCAACCTATGGCACGTGTGCCAAAGGCGGCACGCGAGCTGATTTTCAGTGGCACTCACACTGCCCAGGTCCTGGCCAGCGGTCTGGGGGGCTCTGCATTTTAAATTAATCGTAAATGAAGCTTCTTAAACATTTTAAAAACCTTATTTACTTTACATACAACAATAGTTTAGTTATATATTATTGACTTATAAAAAGAGACCTCCTAAAAACATTAAAATGTATGACTGGCACGCAAAACCTTACATTAGAGTGACTAAATTAAGACTCGACACACCACTTCTGAAAGGTTGCCAACCCCTGGTATCTAAGAATACAGCATTTGAGTTTGGGGACCATGTTTTGTGAGAAAAAGAAAGGAAGGGTCATATCTTGATTACCGATTATATGCAGCTAGAAAGTGAATTAATGCTGACAGAACTTCAAAGAATATTATATAATCTTGTATGAGTGAATTTAAATATATTGCTTCATTAATTCTGTCATTTTTAAGCTATTAATTTTCAAAGGTGTAGTGCAGGAGGTGGGTGTATGTGCCCTGCCTTCCAGAGAGAACCAGTCAAGACAATAAAGAGAGGAGAGGGAGAGAGAGAGCAGCTGCACATGTGTGTAGTTGTGATGTTTATGACACACGTACATTGTAACTGAACAACCCCGTCTGACAATTTAATAGTTTATTTAGTTAAGACAAATATTCTGGATTTCTTGAAATTCCACAGTTGAAATACAAATGATGTTATTGAGAAAAGTTAAACTTCAACATAGATTTGAGGGAAGAATCAAAAATAAATGTAAATAATTCCATTTCTAAAAATATGTTTAGATGCTTGTTTCATAAATACTGTTGAAATGTAAATTGAAATATTCTTGTATTTACACCTTGTTACAATAATATTTTCTAAATTAGAATAATCTTTTTTATTTCATATTTTACCTTGAGAGTTCACATGGGTAGAAAATTCTGGCAGGAGTGAACGACCCCATCCCCCACCATCTGCTACCCCTGGGGCAGGGGACGGGGCAAGGTGAGGGCTGGGGGTTGCCAGGTGTCCGGTTTTCGACTGGACCCTGCAGTGGAAAAGGGAAACTGGCAGCGTCCGGGCAGCACAAAAACTCCAGTAGCTGCAGTAACCGGCCTCCACCACATGGGGGCGAGAGGAGCAGCAGCGCTGGGGGGGCCGGTCTGTGCCGCGGGGTCACTGTCAGGGACCGAGATTCCCCCCGGCCGGAGCCGGGACCGGGCAGATGATCAGGGGAGCCACGTTTTCACCCCCAGCGTTGAGACCGGGACAGAAATAAGGGCGGAGCGTCCCGGAGAAGGTGTCAGTGAACGTGAAGAGATGGGACCCGTCAGTCACATTGTAAAACGAGACCTCGCCCGCCTCATAGTCCAGGAAAATCCCCACCCGGCCGGGCCGGACGCTCACGGGGAGGGGGGTCGGGCAGGAGGTGAGGGCCTCGTATCCCCCGTCCCTCAGCCGCACGGCCCAGTATCCATTCCCAGGTGATGCTGTGACCTCCCCCTTCCTGCTCACAGATTCCCGACAAACCCCCAGGTCCCATCTCGTCTTGTCTCCCACCCCCACCTCCCAGTAACGCCTCCCGCCCGCGAACCCCTCAGCGCCCAGGACACAGACACAAGGATCAAATCTCTCAGGCTTGTCGGGCAGATCCTGGCGTCTGTCTCCGAGTCTCACACGTTTCCGATCCTCAGACAGGACGAGGTTGGGATGAGCCGTGTCTGGATCCAGAGTCACGTCCACTGGGGAGAGAGTCACAGAGTCAGGGCCGGGGGCAGGGGCTGGTCACTGGGATCGAAGGGAAATTAACCTGCGTCCCCGTTAATCACCGGGGGGGGGTTGTTGCCTGAGGGGAGTCAGGGCCCCTCTGCCTGTGAGGAGACGATGGGGGGAAAGGGCAGGAGGAGCGGGGGAGGGGTGGGGAGGTGTCAGTGGGGGCGGGGGAGGGGAGAGGCTGATGCTGGGAGAGGAAAGGGGAGGGGCAGGTGAGAGGAGTAGAGGGGGGAGGGGTAGGCACAAGGGCAATGAGGGGACAAGGGAAGGGGCAGGCACCATAAGAACAGAGGGGGGTGAAGGACAGGATCCTGGGGGCTGCAGGGGGTGGGGGGAGAGGTGGGCTCCATGGGAGAAGAAGGGGATGGACCCCAGAGGGCTGCGGTGGGCAAGGGAAGGGGCGGGCACCACAGGGCAGATGGGTGTGAGGGAATGGGGGAGCTTCAATGGGGCAGGGGAAATCAAGGGGAGGGTGAGCTGCAGGGGGGTGAGTTGATGAGCAGTGGGGAGGTGCAACCATGGGGGGTAGCGAATGGGCAGGCACTGGTGCCGGGGGGCAGAATGGGGGGTGAAAGAGCAGGTGAGCAGAAAGGGGGCAGAGAGAGGGGTGTGGAGAAGGGCAGGTCCTAGGGGGGCAGAGGAGTATGAAGGGAGATGTGGGCACCAGGTGGGCAGAGGGAGGATGAAGGGAGGGGTGGGACTCAGAGATTAGGAGAGGGGGAGGGGAGGGGTGGGGCAGTGCTGAGGTGAGGGGAAGGGCGGAGACCAGGGGTCTAAAGGGGGTCGAGAGAAGGGACTTGCACCAGGCGGGCAGAGGGGGCAAAGGAAATGGCAGGCACCAGGGAGGCAGATGGGGCAAGGGTAGAGCTGGGACTTGGGGCAGAGGAGGAGCTGGCACCAGGGGATGAGAGGGGTGGTGAGGGGTGCAAGTGTCATGGAGGCAGAGGGCGAGGGGAGGGGAAGAGTGAGAAATAAAGAGAAGATGGCATGGATGATGGTGGCAGAGGGGCGAGAGGAGAGTGAGGTCAGTGGGGCAGAGGGTGGTGAGGGGGTAGGCATCAGGGAGGAAGGGGACAAGGGGAGGGTCAGGTGTTTGGGGCGGCAGGGGGAAGGGGTCAGCACCAGAAGGGTGCGGGGGGTAAGGGAAAGGGTAAGTGCCAGGGGGATTGAGGGGGTTGAGCAGAAGGGCAGACACAGGGAGGGTAGAGGAGGGGAGGGACAAGCACCAGGGGGCAGAGAGGGGCGAGGAGAGAGGCAGGGGCAGGTGGGTAGAGGGAGGTGTTAGAAGACGGCATTGGGGAGAGGCAGGTGCCAGGGGGGTGAGGGAAGGGGTGCGTGCCAGGGGTGAGAGAGGGTGGGGAGAGAGGCAGGTGCCAGGAGGGCTGAGGGGAGTAAGAAGGACAGAAGCCAGGACAGCAGAAGAGGGTGAGGGGTGGGACGGCCATCAGGGGGCAGAGGGGGTAGAGGGGAGGGGCAGGCACCAGGGACGCAGATGGGAGTGAGGGAAGGGGTGGGAGACATGGCAGCAGAGGAGGGAAAGGGGAGAGGTGGATGCCAGGACATAGAGAGGGTGTGAAGTGATGGGTGGGCTCCAGGGTGCAGAGGATGTTTGGGGGAGAGGGGAAGGTGCCAGGAGGGCAGGGGGGGAAGGGAGGGGGGTTTCCGGTGGGGCAGAGGTGGGTGGAAGGCAGGGGCACATGGCAGGGAGGCAAAGTCGGGGGAAGAGGGGTCTAGGGAAGCAGAAAGTGGGTGGGAAGAAGGGGAGGGACGAGGAGGAGGGGTCAGAATAGACACAGGGTCCAGGTGGGCACAGGGGTGAGAAAAGGGTAAGGGAGGGGCAGGAGCCAGAGGGGTGAGGGAGAGGTAGGCCCCAGGGAATCTCTCTTGCTTTGGGGTCATGTGTGGTTGGTTTCTCGCTAAGAGCAGGTTGGTGCTGGCCCCACACACACTGGGGGTGCAGCCCTGCCCCAGGGGGCGCAGCTGGGACTCCCCATGCTGGCAGGCCCCACGGGCACCACCTTCCAGTCAGGCAAACCCCACAGCCAGCCCCTCCCCTCTCCTGGCCCAGCCTGTCCGCCATGGGGCAGTGGTCTGGGTTGGGCTCAAGCGGGCGGCAGTGCAGTGGAGGATTCTGGGGGGGGTGTAAATGTGTACTAATAGGCTGTTGCTAATGAGGCCAGGGCAGTGGGGAGGGGAGGGGGCATTTCCCCACTTCCTGCCCCCTCCCTCTGGGGGAAGCTGCACCAGGCACCAATCCCAGTTCACATCTGCACAGCAAGTCTGCCCTGGGGGTTTGCACCGGTGCAAGGAAACCCAGGCAGACATGGCCTGAGACACTGGTGTGCCAGGGGCCGTAACCCCTCCTGTCACGGGAGTTATAGATCAATAATTACAGGGTGACTGGAGCAGGGGGGCTGGACTCCGGGTCTCCCAGGTCTGGGCCCGACACACTGGGCTGCAGAATCAGTCTTGCTCCCAAGCTCTGGCCCAGTGCCCAGGGCAGTGTTTAGACACAGGGGGACGTCATCAGACCCCCAGTGCCCAGCAGCTCAAGCCCTCATGGCGTCCCACGGGGGGATTGAACAGGGGGCTCCCCGCTGAGGGCCCAGCCACTGGGCTAAAGGCTGGAAGGGAAGCGGCGGCACCTTTCTGTTCATTGAAACTCGTCAGCAAACTTGACATGGATTCGCGAATAATTTCTGTCGATCCGAAATATAATTTTGCAGCAAATAAACTATTTGTCCAAAACATTTCACCCAGCTTCACTGTAAACCTGTCTGAGCAACTTAGGAGCCCAAATCCCAGTGACTGGCAGTGAGTGACTCTCAACATCCCCAGAAACGCAAAGTTACGGGCAGGTCAGACACAGGACATCAGCTATGAAACACTCCAGAGCTGCTATTTAATTTGCCCTGGGTAAAAAAATTCCCCCTGAGCCCCTGATCTCGCCCCCAAAATCAGGCTGAAAATGGAGACCCCCACAAATCAGCCTGAACTCCTCCCAGAGCGATTGTCCCATGGACGATGCTGGCAGAACAGACCCTCTGCAGCTGCACCTGGGCATCTCCCAGAGCAGATAATGGTCACAGAGACCGTCCCAGAGCCCCAGGGGCTCCGGTGTCTCCATCTAACGACTGTGCCAGCCACCCCCCTCGCTCTCATTAACCAGCCCTGGATCAGACGCGCTGGGAACTTTCAGACCCAGACTCTGGACACACTCTGGGTTCATGGACACAGCCCGCGGCAGCGAGTCTCCGAACGGGGTGGACAGATTCAGGCTTGTGGGGCTCCCTCTTCGGCACTAAAAATAGCCGCCTAGACGTTCACACTCAGGCTGGAGCTCAGGCTCTGAAGCCCAGCGTGGAGCCAGGTCTGCCCCTCACAGCGCAAGCGAGGAGATTGTCTGTGTCCACGTCCCCTTCACCCCATTCCTGGGACAAGGAACAGCAGCCCCAGGGCTCCTCCCTTCACCCCCAGGTCAGGGGAGCGAGACCCCTTGGCCTTTTGGGCAGTGGGGCCTCCCAGCACCGATTCCTGGGTCAGTGAGAAAGTGTCTCCACCTGGAGAGCTCTGTGCACCCAGCAAATAGACAGATGTGCCCGTGGATCAGGATCCGGGATGGTCCCCTCCCCAGGAGTGATGGAAACTCCCTAAAAGTAGAGGGGCCACCGGTGCCTGAACCATGGCCCCGCCCTCCCGTGTGGGTCCTTCTCCTGGAGCTCCTGCCCCCTCACCACCCCTTCTCCCCGAACCCCTGCCCTCACACATCTCCTTCTCCCCAAGCCACGGCCCTCACACTGCCCCTTCTCAAGACCCCACCCCCACACCGCCCCTTCTCCCCAACACTCCACCCCCACACCGCCTCTTCCCCCCCAACACCCTGTCCCCCATCGCTCGCCCTTACAGCTGGTAGAAAGTGGGAGACCCGGCCCTCCTATCAGTAAAAGTGATGGGGCCATGGGCTCCTGGCCCCTCTCTTCCAGTGCCATTTATTTCCCCCCTCAACCCCGGGAGGAGCGGGGGCATTGGGGCAGTGTCAGTATGTTCAGTGCTGGGGGTACAAGTGGGGTTTACACCCCTCCCACTGGAGCTCTGGGTATCGAGGGTACGAGGATGTCACAGCGGCCATGTGAGCCCCGCACTGTCCTGCCAACGTGGCTCAGCCCTGACACCTGCTGGAGCCTCTCCCTGGGGAGGAACCGTCCCTGCGGCCCCTTCAGGCCTTGGCCTCCCTGCGGAGGTGGCCGGTCAGGCTGCCGTTGACGAGAATTACGACATGAGCTCCTGTTAGCTGGGAGCCGGACTCTGAGCCTGGGCTGAGATCAGTGACTGGGGAGTGAAAGGCCCCAGCTGCCCTCTGCCCCCCTGAGCCAGCCCAGCGCCCCCAGCCATTCAGTGCAATAACAGCGATGCTCACACCTGGTGACACCCCCAGTGCCGGCAGCGGGCAGGGCGAGGGCCTGTCCAAGGAGCAATGGGTGCAAGCTGCAGCAAGGGAGACTGAGGCTGGAGATGAGGAAACACTTTTGAAGTCTCAGGGCAGTGAAGCTCTGGACCTGGTCCAAGGGAGGCTGCGGGATCCCCGTCACTGGAGGTTTGTAAGAACAGATTGGACAAACCCCTGCCAGAGATGGTCTAGGCCCTGCCCCAGCACCAGTGGCTGGGCTAGGTGACCTCTCCAGGTCCCTTCCAGCCCTGCATTGCTACGAGTCTAGGTTACAGCTGTTCCTGGGGCGTGGTGTGTGGCACGTGGCAGAGTTAACAGTGTTAGTGACCATAGCAGCTCAGCGTCCCTGCCAGGGGCCTGGGTTGGCATGTGGCTGCCTGTACCCAGCTCAGCAGGGTGGGGAGGATGAGGAGTGGGGCAGATTCCAGGACCTTGGTGGGGAGGGAATGGGCAGGCACCAGGGGGACGGAGCGATGCAGGAGCCTGGGGGCAGAGGGTCTGGCTAGGGCAGGGACAGTCACGAGTGGGTGGAGGAGGGTAAGAGGAGGGGCAGGTGCCAGGGGGCTACGGGGTGAGGGTGAGCAGAGGAGCATGTGCCAGGGGAGAAAATGGGATGATGGGAGGGGCAGGCACTGAGTGGGGCTAAGGGGGAAGGGGAGGGACACCAGGATACCGGGAGGAAGCACGAGCAGGAGCACGCGAGAGGGCAGGGTTCCTGCCTCATACTGAGAAAGAGGGACAATCAGGAAATTATCTCAAGTGCCTATACACAAATGCACGAAGCCTGGGAAACAAGCAGGGAGAACTGGAAGTCCTGGCAAAGTCAAGGAATTATGATGTGACTGGAATAACAGAGACTTGGTGGGATAACTCACATGACTGGAGTACTGTCATGGATGGATATAAAGTGTTCAGGAAGGACAGGCAGGGCAGAAAAGGCGGGGGAGTTGCACTGTATGTTAGGGAGCAGTATGACTGCTCAGAGCTCCGGTATGAAACTGCAGAAAAACCTGAGAGTCTCTGGATGAAGTTTAGAAGCGTGAGCAACAAGGGTGATGTCGTGGTGGGAATCTGCTATAGACCACCGGACCAGGGGGATGAGGTGGACGAGGCTTTCTTCCGGCAACTCACAGAAGTTACTAGATCGCAGGCCCTGGTTCTCATGGGAGACTTCAATCACCCTGATATCTGCTGGGAGAGCAATACAGCAGTGCACAGACAATCCAGGAAGTTTTTGAAAAGTGTAGGGGACAATTTCCTGGTGCAAGTGCTGGAGGAACCAACTAGGGGCCGAGCTCTTCTTGACCTGCTGCTCACAAACCGGGACGAGTTAGTAGAGGAAGCAAAAGTGGATGGGAACCTGGGAGGCAGTGACCATGAGATGGTCGAGTTCAGGATCCTGACACAGGGAAGAAAGGAGAGCAGCAGAAAACGGACCCTGGACTTCAGAAAAGCAGACTTTGACTCCCTCAGGGAACTGATGGGCAGGATCCCCTGGGAGAATAACATGAGGGGGAAAGGAGTCCAGGAGAGCTGGCTGTATTTAAAGAATCCTTACTGAGGTTACAGGGACAAACCATCCCGATGTGTAGAAAGAATAGTAAATATGGCAGGTGACCAGCTTGGCTTCACAGTGAAATCCTTGCTGATCTTAAACACAAAAAAGAAGCTTACAAGAAGTGGAAGATTGGACAAATAACCAGGGAAGAGTATAAAAATATGGGCATGCAGGAGTGAAATCAGGAAGGCCAAATCACACCTGGAGTTGCAGCTAGCAAGAGATGTTAAGAGTAACAAGAAGGGGTTCTTCAGGTATGTTAGCAACAAGAAGAAAGTCAAGGAAAGTGTGGGCCCCTTACTGAATGAGGGAGGCAACCTAGTGACAGAGGATGTGCAAAAAGCTAATGTACTCAATGCTTTTTTTGCCTCTGTCTTCACGAACAAGGTCAGCTCCCAGACTGCGGCACTGGGCAGCACAGCATGGGGAGGAGGTGACCAGCCCTCTGTGGAGAAAGAAGTGGTTCGGGACTATTTAGAAAAGCTGGACGAGCACAAGTCCATGGGGCCGGATGCGCTGCATCCGAGAGTGCAAAAGGAGTTGGCAGATGTGATTGCAGAGCCATTGGCCATTATCTTTGCAAACTCATGGTGATCGCGGGAAGTACCGGACAACTGGAAAAAGGCTTTTGTAGTGCCCATCTTTAAAAAAGGGAAGAAGGAGGATCCTGGGAACTACAGGCCAGTCAGCCTCACCTCAGTCCCTGGAAAAATCATGGAGCAGGTCCTCAAGGAACTGATTCTGAAGCTCTTAGAGGAGAGGAAAGTGATCAGGAACAGTCAGCATGGATTCACCAAGGGCAAGTCATGCCTGACTAATCTAATTGCCTTCTATGACGAGATAACTGGCTCTGTGGATAAAGGGAAAGCAGTGGACATGTTGTTCCTTGACTTTAGCAAAGCTTTTGACACGGTCTCCCACAGTATTCTTGCCAGCAAGTTAAAGAAGTATGAGCTGGATGAATGGACTATAAGGTGGGTAGAAAGTTGGCTAGATTGTCGGGCTCAACGGGTAGCGATCAAAGGCTCCATGTCTAGTTGGCAGCCGGTATCAAGCGGAGTGCCCCAGGGGTCAGTCCTCGGGCCGGTTTTGTTCAATATCTTCATAAATGATCTGGAGGATGGTGTGGACTGCACCCTCAGCACGTTTGCAGATGACACTAAACTGGGAGGAGAGGTAGATACCCTGGAGGGTAGGGATAGGATACAGAGGGCCCTAGACAAATTAGAGGATTGGGCCAAAAGAAATCTGATGAGGTTCAACAAGGACAAGTGCGGAGTCCTGCACTTAGGACGGAAGAATCCCATGCACCGCTACAGACTAGGGACCGAATGGCTCGGCAGCAGTTCTGCAGAAAAGGACCTAGGGGTTACAGTGGACGAGAAGCTGGATATGAGTCAACAGTGTGCCCTTGTTGCCAAGAAGGCCAATGGCATTTTGGGATGTATAAGTAGGGGCATTGCCAGCAGATTGAGGGATGTGATCGTTCCCCTCTATTCGACATTGGTGAGGCCTCATCTGGAGTAGTGTGTCCAGTTTGGGGCCCCACCCTACAAGAAGGATGTGGAAAAATTGGAAAGAGTCCAGCGGAGGGCAACAAAAATGATTAGGGGACTGGAACACATGACTTATGAGGAGAGGCTGAGGGAACTGGGATTGTTTAGTCTGCGGAAGAGAAGAATGAGGGGGGATTTGATAGCTGCTTTCAACTACCGGAAAGGGGGTTCCAAGGAGGATGGACCTAGACTGTTCTCAGTGGTAGCTGATGACAGAACAAGGAGTAATGGTCTCAAGTTGCAGTGGGGGAGGTTTAGGTTGGATATTAGGAAAAACTTTTCCACTAGGAGGGTGGTGAAACACTGGAATGCGTTACCTAGGGAGGTGGTGGAATCTCCTTCTTTAGAAGTTTTTAAGGTCAGGCTTGACAAAGCCCTGGCTGGGATGATTTAGTTGGGGATTGGTCCTGCTTTGAGCAGGGGGTTGGACTGGATGACCTCCTGAGGTCCCTTCCAACCCTGATATTCTGTGATTCTATGAGGGACATGCATCAGGGCCGTAGAGTGTGAGTGAGGGGCAGGACTGGTGCCAAGGGAAAGAGAAAGATGAGGGGAGGGGTGGGCACCAGAGGTCCAAAGGGTGGGATACAGAAGGGGCGGGCAGCACTGGCGGATGGGGGGAGGGGAAGGGGCTTGCACCAGGGGACACAAGGCGTGAACAGAGGGGCAGGCGCTAGGAAGGGAGAGGGGGAGTAAAAGGAGGGGCTGGCACCAGAGAAAAAGGAGGGGGTGGGAGAAGGCGCAGGTGGCAAGGGGAGAAAGAGGGGTGAGGGGTAGGACAGGTTTCAGAGGGACATGCAGGGGCAAGTGGTGGGGTAGACCCCAGGGGGCAACAGTGGAGCTAGGGAAAGGGCAGTCATAAAGGGGGAGAGGGGCATGAGGAGTGCGTGACAGGAAGACAGAGGTGGGAGGAGGGAAGGGGTAGTCACCAGGACTGATGGGGAGATGAGCAGAGGGGTAGATACAAGGAATGGAGAGAGGAGAGGGGCGGGCACTGAGGGGCAGAAAGTGGGGTGTGGAGAAGGGCACGCCCTATGGGCAGAGGGGTGTGGAGATGTGGGCATGAGGGGGGAAGAGAGAGGGGGAGGGGAGGGGTGGGGTGGGACCCAGAGGTTAGGAGATGGGGAGGGGAGGGGCAGATACCAGGGGGCCCAAAGGCGGGCAAGGGAAGGGGTTTGCACCAGGCAGGTAGAGGGGGCAAAGGAAGGGGCCGGCACCATGGAGGCAGATGGGGGCAATGGTAGAGATGGGCCTCAGGGGGGCAGAGGAGGAGTGAACAGAGGGGCTGGCACCAGGGGACTAGAGGGGGGTGAGGGGTGCAGGTTTTAGAGAGGCAGAGAGTGAGGGAAGGTGGCAGGGGAGGGGGTGCAAGGGAAGGGGCAGGCAACAGGGGGTGGAGGCGAGGGAAGTGGCTTGTACTGAGGGGAGAAGTGGGGGCCAGGGCGGGAGAAGGAGGGGCAGGAACCGGGGGCAGAGTGGGGGAGAGACAAATGCTGGGGGGTTGGGGGACAGTGGTGGGGCATGGGATGGGGAAGGCACCAGGGGCAAATGGGCGGGACAGTGAGGGAAAGTGTGATCGTCAGTGGGTAGGAGGGCAAGGGAAGGGGTGGATGCCGGGAGACTAGAGGAGGGGTGAAAGCTGGGGGGCACAGGAGGGTGAGCAGATGGGCAGGCAGCAATGGGACAGTGGGAGGGGCAGGCGCCAGGGGGACAGTGGTGAGGCATGGAATGGGGCAGGCACCAGGGACAAGAGGCAGTATTGGGGGCAGAGGGGGGCAAGGGAAGAGGTGGGCGCCAGAGGGGCAGGGGGAGGGGCAGGTGCCGGGGAACAGAAGGGGGTAAAGGAAGGGGGCAGACAAAAAGGAGGGAACGGGGTAGGGAGGAGTGGGTGCCAGGAGAGGGGGGGTGAAAGGAGGGGTGGTCACGAGAAAGGCAGGGGGTGGGGCAAGTAAATGGGTGATGGGGGAAGAGGGGCGTGAGGAGAGTGGAGTCAGGGGGCAGAGGGAGTGAGTGGGGTGGGCATCAGGGAGGAAGGGGGCAAGAGGAGGGGCAGGTACCGGGGGGCAGGGTGAATGAGGGAAGGGGTCGGCACCAGGAGGGTGCAGGGGGGTCAGGAAAAGGGCAGGTGCCAGGGGGATTGAGGGGGTTGAGCAGAAGGGCAGACACAGGGAGGGCAGAGGAGGGAGGGATAGGCACCAGGAGGTAGAGAGGGGGGCGATGGGAGGGGTGTGCACGAGGGGCCAGAGAGGGGTGAGGAGAGAGGCAGGGCAGGTGGGTAGAGAGAGGTGTTAGGAGAGGGGATCGAGGAGGGGCAGGAGCCAGAAGGTGAGAGTGGGGCTAGAGGAGGGGTGGGCACAGGGGGACTAGGGAAGGGAAGGGTGCCAGGGGTCAGAGAGGGTGGGGAGAGGGTCGGGTAACAGTCGCGGCTGAGGGGGGTGGGAAGGGCAGGAGCCAAGACAGCAGAGGAGGGTGATGGGTGGGGGGGCATGAAAGGGCAGGGGGGGCGAAGGGTGGGGAAGGAGACATGGCAGGAGAGGGGGAAAGGGGAGAGGTTCATTCCAGGAGGTAGCAGGGGGGTGAAGTGATCGGTGGGCTCCACGGTGCAAAGGATGTTTCGGGGAGAGGGGCAGGTGACAGGACGGCAGGGGGAGAACGGAGGGGTGAGTTCCAGGGGGGCAGAGGTGGGTGGAGGGCAGGGGCAGATGCCAGGGAGACAAAGGTGGGGAAAGGGGCAGGGTCCCAGGGGGAGAAGCAGGAGTTTGGGGTGAGGGTGAGGGGACAGGATAGAGGCGGGGGTCAGGTGGGCACAGGAATTGAGGGAAGGGTAAGGGAGGGGCAGGTGCCAGGGGGATAGAGGGAGGTGAAGGGGGGCAAGAGGGAAGGTGAAGGGGGCAGGCCCCAGGGAATCTCTGTTGTTCTGGGGCCATGTGTGGCTGGTTTGTTGCTAAGAGCAGGTTGGTGCCATCCCCACACACACTGGGGGTGCAGCCCTGACCCATGGGGCGCAGCTGGGACTCTCCATGTTAGGGCACGGGCAGGGTGTCTGGGCTCGCTGGAAGGGGGCAGGGTAGCGGGAGATAGGACTTGTGGGGTGCTGGGGGGAACAGGGGCCATTGCTAATGAGGCTGGGGCAGCGGGGAGGGGAGGGGGCATTTCCCCACTTGTTGCCCACTCCATCTGGGAGAAGCTGCGCCAGGGGCCAGGCCCAGTTCATACCAGTGCAGTGCATCTGCACTCGGGGTTTGCAGTGGGGCACCGACATGGCTGAGACACTGCTGTGCCAGGGGCCAGAACCCCTCCCCTCACGGGGGTTATTGATCAGTATTTACAGGGTCACTGGACCAGGGGAGCTGGAGTCTGGGCTGCCAGGTGCAGCCCGACCCACTGGGCTGCAGAGTCAGTCTCACTCCCATGCTCTGGCCCAGTGCCCATGGCAGTGTTTAGACACAGGGGGACGTCTTCAGCAGGAGAGATTGTGGGAGCCCCACACCAGACACCCGGAGCCCAGCAGTTCCAGCCCTTTCTGGATTCCCACATTCCAATTCCTGCCCCACATCCCACGGCGGGATTGAACCGGGGGCTCCCCGCTGAGGGCCCAGCTACGGGGCTAAAGGCTGGAAGGGAAGCGGTGCCACCTTTCTCTGTTCATTGAAACTCGTCAGCAAACTCAACATGGATTCGCGAATAGTTTCAGTCGACCCAAAATATAATTTTTCATCAGATAAACTATTTACCCCCCAAATTACACCCAGCTCTATTTCAAACGTGTCCCAGAAACTTAGGAGCCCAAATCCCAGTGACTTGCAGTGAGTGACTGTCAACATCCCCAGAAACACACAGGTACGGCCAGGCCAGGCTCAGGACATCAGCTATGAAACACTCCAGAGCTGCTGTTAAATTTGCCCTTGGTAGAAACATTTCCCCACGGGCTCCCATAGCTCTTTACTGAAGGCTGTGGGGAAAAAGATATGGCCAGTAGTAATTAGTGACACTAGCAAGGAGCTAGTCTGAATGAAAGAGACCTTGGAAGAGACTAGCTGCAGAGTTATGTGAATTCAGGGGACATCTTTACCTGGTAGTCGTGGACTATTTTTCCAGGTAGGTAGAAAGAGTGTACTTGAAAGACATAACAGACCAGAGTGTCATAGAGCAACTGAAGGGCACTTTTGGTCATTTCAGGGTTCCAGAAGAACTTGTGACAGAGCATGGACCATAATTCACTGACGTAGAATTTAATTTATCCAAACAAAATATGATCTTCCTCATATTACGAGAAGCCCATATTACTCACAAGCGAATGGAGAGCCTGCGAGAGCTGCACAGACAGTGAAGAATATCCTTCAGCAGGAAGATCCATTCTTTGCTCTACTGAGTTATAGATCAACACCAATAGCAGCTACTGGATATAGTGCAGCACAACTCCTGATGGGAAGACAACTCCTAGCTACCCTCCCAACTTTGGAAAAGAATCTATCTCCAAAGTTGCCAGACAAGTAGAGAATAGGCAAATCGAATAAAAAGGGAAAAAAAATTTATGAACACTTTTACAACAGACATCACTTAGAAAACTACCAGGGCTAGAACCCGGTGACCATGTTTGTGTCAAACTGGATGGAGAAAAAGAATGGAATATTCCAGGTGTTGTAAAGAAAAAGAATTCTACACCCAGGTTGTATGTGATCAAGACCAAGAGAGGAGAGTTCAACAGAAACTGTCAACATCTACAATTTGTTCCTCAGAAAGAACAATCAACTGAGCAAACTCTGCAGATGATGGATGCAGAACAAGAACATGACTCAAGGATTCCAGACTGACCACAGTCAGTTGTTGGAACTAATGGACAGCCAGATGACCAAGCTGTTACCTGTTCGGGTTGTGTAATTAAAAGACCAGCACCATTCAGAGACACCTAACAGACTGATCTGCACTGAACTTCAAAGACAGTGAGATAATGTAAATATTATAAATGGTCGGAATGTAGAACTTAACGGGGGAGATATAATGGAACGCTAAACTGTATTATGCTGTTCAACCACTAGGTAGCGCTGGGTGTAAAATACCATCTTTAAGCTGACCTCAGACATACTTGGCGGAAAATTCAAGAATTTTGTGATGAACACATCTGGTGTGTATCTGGCTGAGAGGGAAGCTCCGTAGCCAGCCCATATCTGCGACAGGACCATCACACCAATGATGAAAGCCCAGTGTTATTGACTACCTCTGCTATGGCCAAAGAGCTGTTCTGAACTATGACACGCTGAAGACTATGGGGGATTTTACCCCTGACATGAGCTACATAGAAAGTTGGGGAATCAAACTCCTGGTCTCTTCACACTTCGGTGACGAGAAGAAAATTATCGCCAAGGGCCTTGTAGATTTCCTTGTGGCAGCAGGGCAGGAAGTACCCCCCACCCCACCCCAGCTGCGGAACATCACCAAGTATCAGCCCTGGTCAAGCCTACCTTTGAATACAGGTTGGCTCTGGGGGTGAGGGGAAATGTATGAAGATGGCTGGCCCTTTTATGGGAGTTAGGGACCAGACTACCTGTGAAAGGATCCTGGAAGGAAGAATGAGACAACCCAGACCGACCTGGAAGTAATTAAATCCCTATGTGGCTAGTTGGCAGCTAAATAGCTAATGAGCCTGAAAAAGGGTTACCGGGGCTCAGCTGAAGGAATCCTAGGGATAGGAAGCTGCCGAGAAGAGGAGCTCCCAGGAGAGCTCACCAGAGCAAGGAGCCTGGAAGGGGTGCTTCCAGAGCAGTGGTCCCCAAACTGTGGGTCGTGCCCCCCTAGAGGGTGTGGAGGAACATTTGGGGGCATGGCAGAGCATGGACCAGCCCCCATGGGTGGCAGGAAGGGAACGCAAACCGGCCTTACTCTGCCCCCAGCTCCACTCTGGCCCCACCCTAAGCCCCAGCTGAAGCTCCAGCCCCAGCCTCAGCCAGTGACTCCTGGCCCTGCTCCAGGCTGCGACCCCAGCTGCAGCTCCAGCCCAACCGTGGTTCCGCCCCCAGCCAAAGCCCCCAGCTCCTGGCCCCAACTGCAGCCCCAGTTTCAGCTCAGGCTGCACCAGCGGCTTTGCTCCCAGCTGAAGCCTGAGGCTCCCAGCCCCAACAGCGGGTCCACTTACAGACACGGCCCCCAACTCCTAGCCCCAATTGCAGCCCTGTTCCTGGCCCAGCTTCTGACCGCAGCTCCCGGGGTGGGGGCACAAACCAGGTAAGGGAGGGCATGACCAAAAACGTTTGGGAACCACTGCCCTAGACAGAGGAGCTCCCCTAAGGGGGAGGCGCTGCCAGAGATGACAATGACAGCAGCAGCTGGAGGAGGACAGAGCCCTGGAGAGCTGCCCCAGGCTGGAGAAAGTGGACGCAGAGAATAAAGGCACAGTTTGAAATGACCCCAGCTCCGGGAAGGAGGGCTGGAGTCATGTGATTCCACAATTGTGATTCCACAATTCAAGCCCAGCTCTGGGAAGGAGGACTGAGGACTCCTGACTTGAGGACAGTGAGGAGCTTGAGTGAGAGCTGGAGGCTGGAGCAGAGTGAAGGAAAAGATTTTATTTTGGGGTTTACTTGGACTCAGAGTGGACCCCAGGGGGGACTTTTCTCTCAGATCTTTTGGACTGTGAGGCGTAATTTAAGAAGTGCTGAAGAGGGTAAACTGAGGCAAGATGCTTGCCAAGACACCCTGAAATGACTGAGGGTGGTACCTGAGGGGGCCACCCCACGATGAGTCTACAGAACTGGAACCAATTTAACAGAACTGCTGCCCCTTCCCCATGCAGACAGAGCCTCGCTCTCTTTAGTCTGTCTGGGTGGGCCCCTCACCACAGCATCTGACCCCAGCAGAGCCTGCATCACAGAGTGGAAATCTGGAACGAACACAGCACAGGGTTTTGGGCCACCCACCTGGCATCCAGTGTCTCTGTCCCAGCTCCCAGGCTGCTCCCGCTCCCCCACAGCCTCCAGCTCCCCCCATCCTCAGGCTGCCTCTGCCCTGCCCTGTTCCCTGGTGGGTGACCCAGGGTCCAGCATGGAGCCATCAGGGTCACTACAATACTGTCTACCACGCCCAGAAGACAGGCACAGGATGGGCTCAGGGAGCGGCTGGCCCCACAATGGGAACCCCACTCCCCCTCCCCCAGTGTTTGCTGCTGCCCTTGCTGGGCCTTGTCTGCACTCAGACCAGGAGCCCTGTGGGGCTGGCAGCCCCTTGTTCTGTCTCTGCAGTGCCTGGCTCACTCGTGGGCACCATATCAATAACAACACTCACTGCCCAGCCCCGAAAGGGCTGCATGACAGCGCGGGGCCTTCCCCATCGCACACGGGGACACTGGGGCGCAGGGAGCCCTGGTTACTCTGCCCCACACATTCACCCAGCAACTCCCCCGAGCTGCCGGACCCGGGTCCCTGGGGTCAGAGCGCGGGCAGTCGAGTGGCACTGACCGGCCGGGGCTGCTGGGGTGGGTGGCAGGAAAGGGTTAATCCCAGCGCGGTGGCACGTTGCTGCCCGGCCCTGGCTGGTCTCTGCCCTCTGGGTGCAGCACAGGGCGTGTGTCTCTGAGCAGGTCCCTGCCCACTCGCCCGGCCACTTGCCCCAGACACAGAGAACCCAGGTGCCGAGGGAGGAGCAGCCCCAGCAGCGCCGCATTGGCCCTGGCACGGGCTGAGCCTGCGAGCGCAGCACCAGAGGCCGCGGCAGAGGGGGGGGCTCAGCCATTGAGAGCAGCAGGGTCCCCCCCACCACCCGCAGGGGAGGGGTCAGCGCTGGGACAACAGGCCGGGCTGGGCCAGGGGCTGGGAGCTCTGGCAGCCAGCGTGGTGCCAGCACCAAGGGCCCTGCTGGAGACCCTGGGCCTGGCCAGCCGGGAGCAGCCAGCGAGTGACTCAGGGCCTGGGACCCTGCCCAGGACGGGGTTTCCGGGGGGGTGACAGGAGGCTCCCCAGGGGCTGAGGATCCCCTAGAAGGGGCACGGAGGTGACTGGCTCAGGATCCCGACAGGCTCAGGGGCCAGGGCTGTGGAATGGCCCAGAGCCCAGCCGTGTTCAGGGTCCAGTGGGCACAGACTGTGCTGGGCTGGGGGCAGCGAGGGGGGAAGGGAGCAGGGATGTGCGGGCTCCAGCCAGCCACAGAGAGGAAGCTGCTTCCCCCACAGCCTGGGGTTCCTGCTCCCCGGAGCCCTGAGATCCTGGCCCTGCAGCCGGCACCCACTGCGCAGCCTCCATCGGCCGGGACAGACACACCCAGCTTGGCCCCTTCCACTGCCCCCTGCTGGGGGTGGGGGGGAAGAGAGGAGGGCGGGGGTAGGATGAAAGAGCCAGTTCAACTATCACAGACCGAGCTCACTGAACCTTCCCACTCCCCCTCTCCTCGGCCTTAGTTTGTTCTCTGTCCCTCCTCGCCGTCAGGTTTGTGCCTTTCTACCCGGTCTCCGCGCTGGAATTGTGGGGAGGGGTTTGGATGGGGGCAGCTCACGCTCAGACACTGTGACAGGATCACACTCTTGTGTGAGAGTCTCACTCACTGAGCAGGAAACCACTGACCCAACCTCACACTGGGCTGTGCTCAGAGCAGACCAGGGGCCTGTAGGATTCAGTTTGTTACCCAGTAACACACGGCCCAGGTCAGACCGCAGCAGCCAGACCGGCCCCTCCTCCAGTTCAGAAACCTCGGCCAGCCTTGGCTAATGGGGGCTGGGGCAGAGCTGAGTGGTGGCCACACAACGCAGCCCTCACATGTCGCAGGAGAGAGGCACAGACACATCATCCGTTACCAGTCTGTGCAGCTCCCAGCACAATGGGCCCAGTCCAGGCCCCACAGCACCTGGCTCAGGGACACCCATTAACTCAGCCACGGAGGGGTCAGGATGTCACAGTGATGGGGCCTTGTCAGACACCTGGGCAAGTACCAGCAGGTGGCTGTAAGTAGCAGGTAAACTGCCCAGCACTCAGCGCATCAGCCTCCAGCTCTCACACAGCTCCAAGCCTGTCAGCTGGGTGCAAGCGTGTCCTGGGGTCCCAGGCTCTGTCCAGATCCCCAGGCACAATACAGCTGAATGTCCCAGGAGACACCACTCACCTCTGAATCTCTCCAGCGCTTCCCTCATGTCAAGGGAAATTTTATACACGTTCTTCAGGTCAGTAGAAACAGCTTCTGGTTCCTGGAGTTTCACATTCTCACTCCTATGAAGAAAACGTCCCATCATCACTCAGCTGCTCTGTACACTCGTCATCCCAGAACCACCACCAAGAATATAAGAGCAATGAACATAGGAAACGCACCTGCTCAATGTGCTTTTCACATCCTGAAAGGAAAAAGAGAATCAATGTCCTGTATTAACACAATGTGCATAAAACTGTATGAGTCTCACTCTGGGCATCAAACTTTCATCTTGAAAATAGATCAACCCTCCCAGGCTTCACTGTTTTGAACACTTGTTTCATATATATAGGGGAGACAGGAATTTAGCTAAAGGGTTCTCCCTTCTAGGGACACAACCCATCAGTATCTGTGTTTATCGACTGTGTTGGGTCCAATGTTCTGGGGTCAGAGCAGGGATGGGTTCAGCTCAGTATCATTTTGTATTATCCATTTAATCTCCCACGGCCTCACTGGATCTCCATGAGGGGAATTCCCCTCTAACATGAACTGCGATATTTGGGAACTGATGGAGCCCTTAGCCTGATGTTCTGTTTGTCAGTAAAGCACAGAACACATTGACTCTAACTGGTGGAATCCAGACCCATGGAGCTGAGTTATAATTCTGGATGGGTGGAGAATTTTGATGCCATCTCACCTTCAGCAGCTCCGCAACCGGCTGCTGACATTTCTCCTCTATCTCCGTGATCAGCTGCTGCAGAGAGGAGCTTTGCCGGGAGAGTTTGGTGACATTTTCCTGTAGTCTCTGCAGAGTCTCCCTCTCCTCCTGCTCCAGGCTCTGCAGAAGCAGCTGCTCCTCCTCTCTCAGCAGTGTGTGCAGTTTGTTAAATTCACCTGCAATCATCTCTCTCTTATTCTTCACTTTCCCCTTGAGATAGAAAAATAGGAAAGGCACAGAGAAAACGTGAGCCAGATGTTGAGTTACACAGACTGGGCCTCTGTTCATGAAACAGGGGATATTAGATCAGTATCCGTTTGGAAGGGAATTTACTTCACATGGCCAGTTCCGTAGTGGGGTTGTCTCGGGTGCTTTGTAAAGATGCAGTATGTTATTGCAGGTGGCATGGGATGGACAAAGTGGAGTGGGGAGAAACTGAGGGGACAGTAAAGATTTACAGGGGGCTATACAGGGCGTCCGTGGGGGGATTTGGTTGCCAAGTGCTGGGCACTCAGACACCCCAGGGACCCATCACAGCAGGATGTGGGCAATGCTCCTTCTTTGACAACCAGCTCCCAGGGCTGCAATGTTCAGGACCTAGGGCTGGTGCTAATAGTCCTTTGGGTGCCATCCTGGGGCTCACATGGGTGTTGGGCGCCCAGGGCATTGTCAGGGCTGGCTTTGGCCTCACCGAGCCTGGCCGAGTGCCCCATGCCCATGGGCCCAGTGCCCCTGGGATCGCAATCTTTAGGGAGCCCTCCAGGCTCACAGAGTAGCAGGTTGCTGATGCCAGATGTGTCCCCACCTGCTCTCTGAAGGGAGCTGTGGGAACGATGCTGAGCCGGTGCTGATCCTGGCACGGGGAGGGGCTGGCTGCTCTGCACTGGCCTCTCTAGCTCCCCTGCAGCTCAGCCCAGAGCTGCTGGGTGACCCTGGGGTGAGCCTGCCCTCCAGTGTGACTTGGGCCACAGTGATGTTGGGAAAAGTCCCTCTTACTCTCCCTGAGATGCCAAAAGGGCCAGGGGCTTCAGCAGCTTCCCCAGCCCTTGTCTCCTGCCCCCAGAGCCCTCCTCCCTGAAACCCAAGTATGTGCGCCCCCAGCCCTTCCCCCCACCAGCCTGTGCCCTGTGCTGACCCCCCTCCCCTTCCCTGTGCAGGGCTCTAACCCGTCTGTCTGTCCGGCTCACCTGTGTGGTGGGGGCGGGCCGTGCTCAGTGTCTGAAGAGGCAGCTGCTTGAGCGCTGTAACATCCACCTCGTACCTCTGCCCCGGCTGACCTGAGCCCCCAGCGCAGCCCTCCAGCACCCCTGGGCCCATCTGCCAATGGGCTTTGGACACCAACCCATCCCCCAGACCAACCCCCACCCCGCCCTTGGGAGTGCTGCAGCCACAGGGCACTCAGACAACTCGGGTACAGCCCTGACAAGCCCCAACTCCCTCAGGAGCCCCTGTGGGCACCTGCCCGAGGCTTTGTGCATGTGGCCTGGACCCTGCAAAGGGCCGTGGGCTGCAGCCTCCTTCCCCTCCCGCCCCCTGGGAGCTGTTGAGTTACAGCTAATTCGAGTGGTGTAGCGTTACCGTATCCCCTAACATCTCCCCCCATCAGACATGGACAACGCATCCTTCATGGGGGCCTGTCACCTCCCGGGCCCTGCTCCCGCCCATGGGGATACTCCCCACCTGGCTCAGGCCCATGACGGCCCCTCTCAGTGGGTGACTGGCCGCCCCTGCTGGGCCTCATCTCACAGTCGCTGGGGCTGCAGTTACTCTGCACCGAGTGACACTGATCATTGGGCCGTGACCTCTGGTGCTGTAGGACGTAACTCGCTCTCACTGGGCGATAATCAAGGGTTTCAGAACCACCCCAGTGACTGTCCCAAGGTGCAGCTGTCTCCACGGTGCCAGCTGGGATCTTTGCCGGACACATTCAACATGGCTGTTAATTGTTATGCACCTAAATCCCTCTTGTCTGAGGAACTGAGCACCAACTGCTTCCGGTGCGGGGAGTGGGAGCTGCTGCGGTTCTGTCCTCTGGAAACGAGCCCACTTCCGCCGGGCTCTAAATACGGCTTCAGATGCAGAACCAGAGGCACCCAGCTCTGAGCATTTCAGCTCTTGTAAATGGCCATTTTTATCTGACTAGTGGGACACCTGCTTCTCCTCTCCTCCCTGCTGCTGGCGTCTTCCTCACACCCCCCACGCTCTCTGCAGGGATTTCACTGGAAAAGGCAGGTGAACCGGAACAGACATTTTGTCCCATGGGTTCATCACCTGGCTCTAGATGAGCACAGGTAAAGTCACAGTAACAGTAGCAGGTGCCTGGGATGAAGTGGCGACGTGATGGCAAGAGAGGCTGCGAGGTGGCCGAGCGCTGCCTGGCTCTGCTCACTCAGGGGGTGTCCACACTGCAATGAAGGTCTGACAGCACCATGTGTAGACACACCCCAGCTAGCTTTGATCGAGCGAGCTCGGGCACTAGTAGCTATGAAGCCGCAGCACCATGGGCTGTTCACGCCCACCCAGACCCCTGGGTATCTCTCAGGGACCAGCCTGCAGCTAGCTGCTGGAGCCATGTGGATGCACCCTGGAGGCAGATTTTCCATAGAGCTCCACACCCACCACTGGGTTTGATGCTCAGAAGAGCTCAGCTCCCAGCGTGCCCCCAGCCCAGCCAGCTGAGTGAATCTGAACCTCACCCATGGGGGCAAATCATCCTCCCAGCTCCAGTGTCTGGCCCAGGCACTGGGCAGATTCATTGCAGGGACTGTGGGAGCAGGGTGAGAAGGAACAATCTGTTTCCTCCAGGCTGCAGAGAAGCTGCAGAGCTTTGTCATGGAGGCCACTGAAAACCGATGGCTGGAGCAGCCGACACACCCTCCCCATCTGCAGGAGGGAAACAGGATCCATGGAATAGTGAAAACACTGCACCCAGTATGGAGAATTTGCCCCATCAGAGATCTCAGGGGTGAGTCTGCACCACTGTACAAGGGCCAGGAACTGCCCCTCCTCCTCCGCCTACAGGAGCTGCTGCGCTGAGATCCCCACCAGAGACACAGCCTGATGCTGCCAGCACCCTGGATGGCAGGTACCACAGGCCAGGGGAGGCTGAGCCTCCCCAGACAGGATGCCGCGCCCCTCCCTTTGGAGGCAGGCTGCAGACCTGCCGCCTTTGGAGTGCTGCCTGAGCTCCGCCTGGAGTCCTCGCTCCCGCTCTTCCCCCGAACCCCGCAGCACCCACCGCTTGCAGCCATCAGCTGTGTGGGGGGCTCCGCCACTTGCTCCTCTCTGCCCCTCCCCTGTCACACGCCCTTAAGGCAGGAGGGGGCAGAAAGGAGCAAGTGGCAGGCGAGGGGGCCTTGGGGGAGGGGGTGGGAGAGAGGAGAGAGCTGGAATGGTGAGCGGGGAGCCACTGGGGAGTGGAGTGTGGGCCAGGCCTCGGGGAGAGGAGGCCAAATGGGAGTGGGCAGGGTGATGATCTGGGCGGCGGGGAGGTTCCGGCACTCATGCCCGGCCTCCCCAAATGCCAGAGGCATGAGCCCCCCATGGCCAGCACCAAGTCTGTGCAACGGAGCAAACAACCAGAGCAGGTTCATAACGTCATCCTGGAGCTTTTCGGTCCCAGCATTCCTGGGAACGCTGCAGGGGAAAGGGCTCAGGGAGGAATAAACCCGGACACCCACCTGCCACTCTGTGGTTTTCTTCTTTTCTTTAGACATCAGAGCCAGGGCCTCTTCCAGCTCCTTCCTCAGAGGGCCCAGGGCTCCCTGGAGTTTCACCTGCAGGGGCATCGTGTGCGAGAAACAGCCATTACTCTGCCTGTCCGATGGGTGGACAGTACTATCCATATTGGCATTTCATACATAAACAGTAAAATACCCTGGAAGGAGACTCGGCTCTGCCAGCCCCAAAGGTCTCATGGGAGCGGAAATGCCAGTCTCAGACTGGGGGCTCTGCTTTGTGCAGACACTCAGGACTTCTCAAGTCCTGTGTTTTAGCTAAAGTTTCCCATCCCTGAGCACAGGCCACAGGGAAAAAGCTGGGAAGGTTCTGAACGATCTCTCCTGCCAGTGAGAGTGAAGAAGTTGGGACAGCACCTCGCTCCACTGTACCCCAGACCCAGGCCAGGAACAAGACCCCACTGTGCTCTCGCATGTCCAGGCTCCCATGTGGCCTCCCTCAGGCAGCAGCTGAGCACCTGAGCCAGTGCAGTCCCGTTAACTGAACAAGGTGAAGCTGTGATGAGGCTGGAGTCAGGGAGGAACAGGGAACACACTCGGTCTGGGGGAATGGGCCACCCATAATTATAACTGCTCCAGACCATAGGAGCCGACTCTGTGGGTGCTCCGGGGCTGGACCACCCACGGAGAAAAATTGGTGGGTGCAGGCAGCTCTCCACCCCCCGCCCAGCTCACCTCCGACTCCACCTCTGCCTCCTTCGCAAGTGTGCCTGCTTTTCCACCCCCAACTCCCAGCAGCGCGAAACAGCTGTTTGTCACAACTGGGAGGGAGGGGGGAAGGAGGGGGAATGCAGCACACTCAGGGGAGGAGGCGGGGCTGGGATTTGGGGAAGGGGTCCAATAGCGGCAGGGATGGGGTGGAGTTGGGGCGGGGCCAGGGGACGCGAGCACCCACCAGCGCTGGAGAAAGTTGGCACCTATGCTCAGAGCTGCAATAACCCAGGGCTCTCTTCCCTTTTGACAGCAGGTGATTCATTCACACACCAGAGCAACGTGCTCCTGCCCTGTCAGCCCCGCTCTGTGCCACACCCCAGCAGCCCCCCAGAGTCCCCTCCTGAGCCCCTGCCAGAGATCTCCCCATTTCACTCTCTCTCTTTTCTCTGAGCCCTTGAGTTTTCTCCTCCTCTCTGCCCAAGGGCCCAGGGCTGCTGCTGCTGCTCAGAGATCCTGGGGCTGCTTGGCTGACACCCCTACAGTGCTGCTGCAGGGAAGCAGTGAGGGAGGGAGCCAGCAGGGGGCGGTGAGAGACATGGGGTGGAAAAGCAGCCTTTGCATCCAGCAAAACAGCTTCATAAATGAGCAGAGATCAGAAGGGAGGGCGGGGAAGAAGAGGGCCAAGTGTGGCTTGATTCTTTGAAGCTCCACCCACAAAATAAGCTCCGCCCATGTGAATCACCAAAAGGAGACACCATGATCTGTTCATAGTCCCCTTCTTTCAGCAGTGGAAGCTGGGTCTGAAAAGCATTCAGAATCTCAGAGAAAAGTTTCCCACAGCAGATCTCTTTTAAGACTTGATATTCTGATTCTGTGGCCACACTGCCAGATCATTTTTTTTATAGCATCTCCCGTACAGTGACGGCTTTACAGAGCTGAGTGACAGGCAATTTTCAGTGAAATCAGCCTGTAATTAAAATCCAAAGTTATTACCCATTAAACTTGACAGCAATTCCCTACCTTGTACTCCTGGGCAGCCTCTTCTATGGGAACCACCCTGTGAGCTCTGTGAGCCCGGGACAGATGGCAAACCACACAGACAGAAGTTTGATCCTCTTCACAAAACAGTTTCAGAGTCTCCTGGTGTTCCCCACACACCCTCTCTCCTCCTGCCCCCTTCGCTGCCTGTAAACTCAGCTGCTTGGCGATTTCTAGGACATTTGCCAGCTGCCTGTTGGGCCTGAGGTTTCCCTGTTGCACAGTTTCTCTGCACTGAGGGCAGGAGGCGGCTGTGTCGGGTCCCTCCCAGCACTGGGCGATGCAGGCTCGGCAGAAATTGTGCCCACAGTCTATAATCACTGGGTCCTTAAAATACTCCAGACAGATGGGGCATGTAGCTTCCTCCTGGAGACTTTCCACAGGGTTGTCGGTGGCCATGGCTCCCTCCGGGCAGTGGAACAGGGTAAGTTTCACTTTCCTGAGCTCAGAGATATGCCCCGCCTGCAGCAGCAATTGGGTGTTTCCCTTCCTGGAACTGATTCAGGCTGTTTGCTGAGCTGGAGCCAGATCACAGGTAACATTTCAGCCCTGGAAGCTTTGGTGAGAAATGTCCCAATAAGGCTCCAATCCTGCAATCAGCCCCCTCTGCTGGTGTGTGTTGGGGGGGCGGGGGAAGGGCAGCGGTAAACTCCTTTAAGGCCCTGCCAAAATGCTGGCTATAGCCTGCTCTCTGGCCAGGAGGCCAGGGCTAGAGACGCAGGTATTCAGCAGAGATCCCAGCAGCAAGCCCTAACAAGGGCTGGCTCAGAGGAGCATGCTGAGCTAAGTGGTGACAGCTGGGCTGAGGCACCAGAGGGCTATAAAAGCCCTGGGCAAACCTCAGTGAGGAGACTAGCCCCAGAGAAGACAGGAGAGCAGCATCGCTGTCTCCTTACCAAGGAAGGAAGCCTCAAAGGCTAGGAGACCCTGGGGAGGGTCTGTGGGGCACTAGCTGTTGGGGGATCTGGGAACTGCATGAACCCTGTAAATAAAGACACTTGGGTGAACCAGCAAAAGAAGGCATAGAGGACTATTATACTAGCCTAAGCACAGGCTCAAGAGGGAGAAAACCTACATTGACCCTGTGACAGCGGGGTCACTGGGGATTCGCATGGAGATCAGTATCCCTCTGTCCTGATGAGCTTACAGAATTGCATGTCTAAGGAGTGATACTTAGGCTTGGCAGAATTCATTTGACTTAATATGTAATTTTGACAGATAAGACTAATATTTATTTGTAAGGGTTTTTTTGGTATTTATCTATTTAAACTTTCAATGTTTGTTTTTATCAATATTATTGTTCCCGGTTGTGGGAAACTGGGGGGGATGTTCAGACAATATTTTTGTCAGACAATAATTAAACAGTAAACACAGCTTGAAAAAATTAAAAAGTGTAACTGTTAAAACACAAATTGTCAATGTCACATGTCAAAACATATGAAGTAAATCTCCTTAAATCAAACTCTAGTAAGTTCTCAAGCAGCATTTTCCTTACTGTGCCTATTTGAAAATTTCACTTATCAATGGAAATGTTTCTCCATGGTTTGTGTGTACAGTGAAATCAACATTTACTGACATCTACTGATAACATCTAATCCTTCCAAGTCTAGGGATATTCAATTCACAGGCCAAAAACTTGGTTAAGCTGGAATCAATGTTTCAAAGGCCTGATTCTGACATATGCTAAGGCAACTCAGCCTCAGTGTAAAGGAGACGCAGTGTCAAAAGTGTTGCCAGCATTCATGATATTATAACGAGTCTTATGAACATAAGAACGGCCAGACTGGGTCAGTCCAATAGTCCATCTAGCCCAGTATCCTGTCTTCTGACAGTGGCCAATGCCAGGTGCTTCAGAGGGAATGAACAGAACAGGTGATCATTTAGTGATCCATCCCCGTCACTCATTCCCAGCTTCTGGCAAACAGAGGCTAGGGACACTTCAGAGCATGGTTTTGCCAGCTATTTGGTGTGTTGGTTAAAGCCCCAGCTCCTGGAAGCATGTGATGAGGTGAGACTCTTGGCCTTTGTTTCCTAAACAAAGGAAGTTTCTAGCTTTCTTGATTGCAGAGAAAAACTTAACAATGTTTTCTGAATGCAACCTAAAAGTCTGAGAAGCCAGACAGCAAACAGAAAGAACCCAACATTTATTATTAACTATTATTTTGAAGTCTCATGGTTTTTAAGGCAATCTCATTGCAGGAGTTCTAATGATTTTTAAAAGTTTGCAGTAGGCAGTACTGGGAGAATTCAGGCCTTAAATGTAATGCCATCATTTATCTAAAACAGCACAGTCAATGGAAAGGGAAACAGAGAGGGCAAGGTGTGGGAATGCACATAGGGCCAGGCTGTGGGCCAAGCCACAAATGAGCACAGGCCCCCTGGAGTAAGGGTGAAGTAAAGAGAAATTAGAATGTTCATTTTTATATTTAGAGCTTAGAGCCTTTGCTGGAGAAGCCAGGCCTGAAAACACAAACTGATCACTGCCAATACAGTACTACCAGCAGCACGTAATCAAAAATCTTGAGGTTGGCTGAAGAAAACAAGAGGGGTTTCCTTCTAAAAAATTAGATTCTGGAGTGTTTGTTTGTTTCTGAGCGTTTATGATTCACTCTGGTCACGTTCTCAACTTTTTCTACTCAGCCATGAGAGCAAGAAACTGACCTTTGTTAAAGTGAGAGCTGAGATTGTCATGTAATCACAGGATTCCAGGAACTGGGGCATGAAGAGAAACACCAGCTCGCGAAAGAGTCAGTGAGAAACAAGGAAAGTTTGTAACAACCGTAATGTGATGTTTTTGTGATCTGATGAGACAGGAAACAGCTGCACTTCTAGCCATGGCAGGTCCTTACCTGGCCTCCATCACTGCACTGTCTGAGCACCTCACAAACCCCAATGTGCTTAGTCTCACCACACTACTGTGCAGAGACAGCCAATACCTGCTCATTGTTTTTGGGGGGTGGGGGAGAAGAGGAGAAAGGGAGGTAGGGTGAGGGCAGTGCCTTCAGCTGATGTTACTAAGCATGCTCAGTCTGTGTGAGCATACTCAATACCAGCCAAGCAGCAAATCTGGGGGACACATGACCCCATGTGCCCCCTGCCCCTGCTGCTGTGAGATAGGGAATGGCTATTTCCCCCATTTTAAAAGAGGGGACATTCAGCCCCAGACAGAATAAATGACTTGCCTGAGTTCACACAGAGCAGGGAAACGAACCTGGGTCTGCTCAGGGTAACTTGGTGCCTTTGCTACTGGGCAAACTTTTTCCTCTGCAGTTAGAACCTGGGAGAAAAGAATAAGGAGACAGATAGACACGCACAGAAACAGAGTTTCTCGGATAATCATCTCACTGGCCCTCCCCCCAGACACTAGGCCAGTCTGTGCAGTCAGGTGCTAATGGTGATGTCACCAGTCCTTGATGTGGTCCTTCAGGGGATCTCTGCTTTCTTTAGTTACCCCAGTGAAGGCAGGTGATGGCCCCAGTATCTAATTAGGCCCAGCAGACTATCAGTACCTTTGCACTGTGTTTCTAGAGACTATCTAGTACAGCAGTGTTACCCCTTTGCTGTTCAAAGCCTTTCTGCCAAGTTAACATTGTCTAAGCTCTCGCCTTTTATAGCAGGCCTTCCTTCCCTTATTGGTTGCAGCTGTGGGTGCCTGCCTCTGTGATTGGCAGTTGAGGCAGCTGCCCCTGGTTCACCCTCCCCCCCTTTCTGATACCACCTCTGCTGCTGCTCCCTTTCCTGCCCCATTTACTGCTAGGGGCTTTTCCACACTTGCCCCAGCTGCCTGCCTCCCCTGCTTACTCGCCCGGGGTATTGGAGCAGCAGGGGGGTGCACTTTTCCTTTTCTCCTTTGGCTTTGCCCTCATTCCTTGAGCTGCATTAGGCCAGTGGGCTCCTTTCCCCTCTGCCTTGCCCCCTGTCCTGCCCTTGCAGCTGTTTGTCCCCTTTCCCTTTGCTGCCTGCCCCGCCCGCTCCCCTTCTAGCCACACTGTTGGCTCCATTTTGCCCTGCTCTGTTTTTTGCGGGGTCTCTTTCTTGGTCCTTGGTTAGTTTGCTTGCCCTGCCCTTGTCCCACGGTGCAGGCGTTGTTGCCAGCCCCATTCCCCCTTTTTCAGTTTGGTTGCCCTTGAGCCCACCCTGTTTTCTGTTCCCTGCCTGTGGCATACTTGTCCCTGTCCCCCCCTTCATTCCGCTCCCTTGCTGTTTGCCCCCCCCCCATTTACCCTTTTTGCCTGCGTGCCCCCATTCCTTTTGTAGGCGCTTAGAATTTCCCTCCCTGCTTCCGTTATTCCTCTCACGGATCAGGTTTCAGAGTAACAGCCGTGTTAGTCTGTATTCGCAAAAAGAAAAGGAGGACTTGTGGCACCTTAGAGACTAACCAATTTATTTGAGCATAAGCTTTCGGAGGCTCCCGTCCCCCCCTTAGTGCAGCCAGGGGAGCTGGTTTCTTCCTCCTTGAGCTGGGCGTTGTGTTCCTTGTTTCCTGTGTCCCTTTCTGTGGGTGCCTCCCCCCGCCCTGCTTTCAGCCGAGCAACGGGGGTGTGGTCGCCGTTTCCCCCTCTTGCCCTCCATTCCCTTTGTTCCCTTCCCGAGTGGCTGTCCCGAGCCTCCCTTCCTGGGGTGGGAGATTCAGGGGGTGGGACGTCCCTGGAGGCCCCTGCTGTTCCCTCTCAGTCTCCCTTCCCACCCTCCCTCGCGCTGGCTGCCTCGACCGCCGCCACCGGCTCAACTGCCATCGCGACCACTGAAGCCCGACGATGGCGGCGGCCACGGATTCTGCTGCTGCTCCCTTGGCCGCTGGGCAGGGCTGGGGGAGGAAGAAGAGCAGGTCCCCGCCCAGAAGGCGAAACCTCCCGTGGGGGTGGTCCCCTCTCCTGCTGCGGCCCTGCTGACCGCCGTGGCCCCCATTGTCCCCGACCCATGGTTCCCTCCACCGTCCCTGGAGATGCTGATCCGTTGGCTCCCAGGGTGCACGCCCAGGTAGCTGCGACCCCTCTGCTCGCTGCCTTGCTGTCTGCTCCAGCCGCCTCTGCCCAACGGCGCTTATGTCCGTGTAACTTACGTCAGTCAGGGGGTTGTCTATTCGCACCCCTGAGCAACATAAATTCTGCCGACTTCAGCTGTCGTGTGGACACAGCCTCAGGCACTTATCTTTGGGAGAGGAGCAGGGTTTAGGATACGCCCCTGTTGTTAGCATCTCCCATTGGCTAGTTTAGATGGCTCCCCACCTAGGGTGCTGGCTCTTGTGGGTGGCATTGTAAGGCACCTGCCTGTCTCCATTCATCGTGGGGGGAGACTAGGCATCTAAGTCAGGACGTGGGGGTTGCAGTGTTTTTCTTGTGGTGTTCTAGGCACCTAAAAATTAGGAGCAGGTGATGCTCAGCATTGTAACACCTAAGTCCCTTCATGGATCCCACCCCCAGTCATTTACATTAGAAGCTCACAGAAAGCAAAGACCCAGACCTGGCCAAAGGCGGGGTGTCTCCTTTTTCTCCCTTTAGATCCCATCTTTTAGCTCATGGCCACCCTAGGAGAAGGGGTGGGTTTTTTTTCAATGCAGTAGCAAACACAAGGCAGTGATCTCATTAAACAGTCCCTGGGGACATGAGGCAAGTGATGCTTTCACCTCAGTGTAGCTACTGAAGGTGATCGTTCACCCTCCCAAACACCCCTCAACCCACAGAATTTTTCTTGACCAGTTACACTGAGGTGAAACCACCACTTGCCTTGTCTACACCCAGATTATACAATGAGAGAGAAAAACCTGCATCCTAGTGTAGACAAATCCCCAGAGACAGTCTCAGCAAATGCTGATGGGCAGAAGAAATGCAAACAACATATTTCATATCTCTTTAGCCACCATTGAATAAATTCAACACCTCTGGAAACGAAGAGGAGAGTCAGCACCATGCGTTCAGCCCCCTCTCCACTGAGCCCAGCTGAGGAATTCCTGATTGACATGGCTATAGCCTGCACAAGAGAGAGCACAGGCTGGATAGCAGCAAAACCCCAGCTCCCATTCCAGGGACATGCAGGTATTTTTCCTGTTGGTGCTGGGGACACACAACCAACTAGGGAAGCAAATCCCACAACTCTACCCCCAACAATTACAGCTGGAAAATTCAAAAGGGACAAATCAGAATTGTCTTTCATGCTTTATTTACTGTAAATACCCATCAGAGTACAAAGGAGTTGAGAAGCAGCTTCAATAATCACAACAATGGAAAAGAGAGCCACAGGTTTTGGGAACAGTTTCTTTTGTTGCCATTTTAGTGTAATTAAAGTCAAGGAAATAACATATGAAATTAATGAGTGACAGTCTCAACTTCAGTGAGGCTTTATAAATCTCTGTCCCTCTTGTGTTCCCTTTTCTTCTCCCTTCTCCGTCATACTGTTCATTTTGACTCACCATTTTTCTAGCTCTCATTTCCCATTCCTGTTTATTTCTCTGTGTCTTCCACTCTCCTCTGATCCCTGTCACAACAGATCCTTCCCCTTCATGTTCTCCATTCGTTCCCCTGAGTTTATCCCTTCAGCTCTCATTGCCTTTGGCTGTTCCCCTCTTCCCAGTGTTTTCCTTTCCTTGGTTTGATACCCCTTTCTGCAGGACTCTGTTTATTTTGTTTTACTTGATCTTTTCCTTTTGTTTTCTCTGTTCCCTCTGGTTCAGCCCAGCCTGCGCCCTCCCCAACCCGTGACACTCGCAGTGTTGCCAACCCCAGAACTTAAAAATCATGAGTCAGAACCCAAAATCATGAAATTGACCCCCCCGCCCCCCCAAAAAACATGAGGGCTCAAAATAATATATAACGTATCCTGGTTTATCTTCTGATTTTTGAACTCTCCCTGCCCATCCCCTGTGTGACAATTATAGTGTTACTGGCTCTCCCATAGTTACAGGGGAAGGTGATTTGGGCCCCTGTGGCAGGAGCTCTGGCTGGGAGACCCCAGTGAGATCTAATCTCACAGATTGGTACAAAATGCTCCCTGCTGCTGCGGAGCTTCCTCCAACCCCCCAAACCCTGATTGAGTCATTCTGTGTCCCGGCCACCCCCACATCTGCCTGTCCCCAGCCCGGCTGTTAGTTCTGCCCCCTGCCCAGCCCCCACATCTGCCCCTCAGAGCCCCTCTGCCCCTCCTGCAGCCCCAGGGGTTCTTCCCCCCTCCCACTCTTGGGGCTGCAGGGAGGGGAAGGAGCTTCCAGGGGTCAAAGAGATGAGGAGCCAGGGGCTGGGTCGATGGGAGTCCTCCAGAGTCATAGCGACTGGGCTCTGTGAAGCTAGAGATGCTAATTTCAGGGTCCCCAGTCTCAGGGACATGGTCTGGGCCAGGATTTGCACACCAGCCAGAGCCAGGGGCGGATTCTCTCCCCAGGGACGGAGCCTGCCTGCTCTGAAATGTCACAGCTTGGACAGCAACAGGCCACACGGTACCAGGATTGAACATGCCCAGAATTTCACTACAAATCCCTGCAAGCTGCATGGAAACTTTTTAAAGACACCATAATAGAGGTTCACTTTAAATATGTACCCCAAATTAAAAAATATAGTAAGAGAACCAAAAAAGAGCCACCATGGCTAAACAACGAAGGGAAGCAGTAAGAGGCAAAAAGGCATCCTTTAAAAAGTGGAAGTTAAATCCTAGTGAGGAAACTAGAAAGGAGCATAAACTCTGGCAGATGAAGTGCAGAAATATAATTAGGGAGGCCAAAAAAGGATTTGGAGAACAGCTAGCCAAAGACTCAAAAAGTAATCGCAATTTTTTCTTAAATGTACATCAGAAGCAGGAAGCCTGCTAAACAAACAGTGGGGCCACTGGATGATCAAGATGCTAAAGGAGCACTCAAGGATGATAAGGCCATTGCAGAGAAACTAAATGAATTTTTTGCATCTGTCTTCACGGCTGAGAATGTGAGGGAAATTCCCAAACTTGAACCATTCTTTTTAGGTGACAAATCTGAGGAACTCTGCCAGATTGAGATGCCATTAGAGGAGGTTTTGGAACAAACTGATAAACTAAACAGTAATAAGTAACCAGGACCAGACGGTACTCACCCAAGTGTTCTTAAGGAATTCAAATGAGAAATTGCAGGACTACTAACTGTAGTCTGCAACCTATCATTTAAATCAGGTTCTGTACCAAATGATTGGAGGATAGATAATGTGATGCCAATTTTTAAAAAGGGCTCCAGAGGTGACCATGGCAATTACAGGCCAGTAAGCCTGACTTCAGTACCAAGCAAACTGGTTGAAAATATAGTAAAGAACAAAATTGTCAGACACATAGATGAATATAATTTGTTGGGGAAGAGTCAACATGGTTTTTGAAAAGGGAAATCATGCTTCACCAATCTACTAGAATTTTTTAAGGGGGTCAACAAGCATGTGGACAAGGGGGGTCCTGTGGACATAGTATATTTAGATTTTCAGAAAGCCTTTGACAAGGTCCCTCACCAAAGGCTCTTAAGGAAAGTAAGCAGTCATGAAATAAGAGCAAAGGTCTTCTCATGGATTGTAACTGGGTAAAAGGGTAGGAATAAATTGTCAGTTTTCAGAATGGAGAGAGGCAAATAGTGGTGTCCCCCAGAAGTCTGTACTGGGACTAGTCCTATTCAATATATTCATAAATGATCTGGAAAAAGGGGTAAACAGGGAGGTGGCAAAATTTGCAGATGATACAAAACTACTCAAGATAGTTAAGTTCCAGACAGACTGCGAAGAGCTACAAAAGGATCTCTCAGAACTGGGTGATTGGGCAACAAAATGGCAGATGAAATTCAATGTTGATAAATGCAAAGTAACGCACATTGGAAAACATAATCCCAACTATACACATAAAATGATGGGGTCTAAATTAGCTGTTACCACTCAGGAAAGATCTTGGAGTCATTGTGGATAGTTCTCTGAAAACATTCACTCAATGTGCAGCGGCAGTCAAAAAAAGTGAACAGGATGTTGGGAATCATGAAGAAAGGGATAGATAATAAGAGAGAAAATATCATACCGCCTCTATATAAATCCATGGTACGCCCACATCTTGAATACTGTGTGCAGATGTGGTCGCCCCATCTCAAAAAAGATATATTGGAATTGAAAAAGGTTCAGAAAAGGGCAACAAAAAGGATTAGGGCTATGGAATGGCTGCCACCTGAGGAGACATTAATGAGACTGGGACTTTTCAGCGTGGAAAAGAGACGACTAAGGGGGGATATGATAGAGGTCTATAAAATCATGACTGGTGTGGATAAAATAAACAAGGAAGTGTTATTTACTCCTTCTCATAACACAAGAACTAGGGGTTACCATATGAAATTAATAGGCAGCAGGTTTAAAATGAACAAAAGGAAGTATTTTTTCACACAATGCACAATCAACCTGTGGAACTCCTTGCCAGAGGATGTTCTGAAGGCCAAGACTATAACAAAGTTAAAAAAAGAACTAGATAAATTAATTGGAGGATAGGTCCATCAATGGCTATTAGCCAGGATGGGCAGGGATGGTGTCCCTAGCGTCTGTTTGCCGGAAGCTGGGAATGGGCCACAGGGGATGGGTCACTTGATGATTACCTATTCTGTTCATTCCCTCTGGGGCACTTGGCATTGGCCGCTGTCAGAAGACAGGATATTGGGCTAGATGGACCTTTGGTCTGACCCAGTATGGCCGTTCTTATGAATATGCAAATTAAAGCTGAGAGATTGTTATTTCTAATCAATCTCCTTTTAAGGACATCAGACTAGAGGATCTGGTCATCCCTTCTGGACTTAAACTCTGTGACCCTATGACTCTATTGCTTATAAATTTCTCACATTAGCTTCTGCTGTGAAATTCATCCAGTTTAGTCTTTCCCCACATTTATTAAAGTTGCATTACAAAACAAATGCCTATACACACCAAAAAGAATGGTAGCAATAATAAAGGAACAAGCAAACAAAAGATTTCATATTGCATCAATTTAAAAAGTTACATTTGAAAACAAACACCTCCACCACAATTAAACAAACTCCCACATGAGGATCCAAATTGGTAGAAAAAGTTTCTTATCAGAGGAAGGATAATGACACTTACTTATTTCTTTATCTCGTTTGGCTAAAAAATAAAAGAGAAATAAATATATATATATTTGTTAGGCATTTCCATTTTCTTATGTTTTATTTCTATTTTTCATCAATATGACAGTGAAGGCTGGGAGAAATCAGCCTCCTCTTCAGGACATCAGAGAAGAGGATCCAGGGGTCCCTTCTGGTCTTTAAGTCTGTAATTCTGTTGCTTCTCAGTTTTTCAAATTAAATTTTAGTGTGAAATCTATCCAATTTAGTGTTTGCCCACATTTTATGAAGCTACACTAAACCCCCAAGCAAAAAATCAATAATAACAAAAAGCAAGCACACAAACAAACCAAAGCAGGTTAAATATTGCAACAGAATTCTAAAAGTTAAATTTAAAAGCAAACAACTCCACAACAATTAAACAAGCTCCCACATGAGGATCCAATTTGGTACCCCCCAAAAAAATTCTTGTCAGAAGGATAATGACACTTACCAATTTCTATATCTCGTTTACCTAAAAATTAAACTGAAATACACATACTGTTTGTTAGGAGTTTTCCTTTTCTTATATTTTATTTCTCATTATCATCAATATGATAATTAATGCTTAGGAACTATTTCTATTCCATTTCCTCTTTAGGAGGTCAGACTAGATGATCTGCTCGTCCCTTCTGGTTGTAAACTCTGTGATTCTATTAGAATTATAGGACTGAAAGTCTAATCTCCTGCACTCATGGCAGGACTAAGTATTATCTAGACCACCCTGACAGGTGTTTATCTAACCTGCTCTTAAAAATCTCTAATGATGGAGATTCTACATCCTCCCTTGGCAATTTATTCCATTGCTTAACTATCTTCCCTGTTAAGAAATTTTTCCGAATGGCCAAACTAAACCTCCCTTGCTGAAATTTAAGCCCATTACTTCTTGTCCTTCTATCAGAGGTTAATGAGAACAATTTTTCTCTCTCCTCCTTGTAACAACCTTTCAAATACTTGAAAACTGTTATCATGTCCCTCGCTCTTCTCCAGACTAAACAAACCCAATTACTCTATTGCTTACCATTTAATCAAATTAGCTTTTTGTGTGAAATTTATCCAGGTTAGTTTTTCCCCACAATTTATAAAGTTATATCCCTCGCAATGAGAAAAATCATAAAAAAACAAACAAAAAGGTAAGCAAACAAACAAAAACATGTTTAATAAATAAATAAAAAGGGTAAATTTAAAGCAAACAACTCCACAACAATTAAACAATCTGCCTGTGATGGAATACACCAGTTTAAAACCATGCCCTTTGAACTTCATAGGGAGACTTCCACTTTCCATGGCGGGGTGGGGTGGGGAGCTATGACCTTTGGTGGAAAAGTCCAAGCCCTAGTGGTGGGGGGGAGAGAATCAGACAACAATAATTTAATGACAGTAAATCCTGAGACTCAAAAAAAAAAAAAAGCTTTATAACCGCTAAAACACACATTACAAGATCACATGCCAAAATACACAAAGGAAGTGAACAAAACTCCAATAAGTTCTCAAGCAACTTCCTTCTTTCTTTGCCTGTCTGTAAATTTCCATTATTGATGGAAATATTTTTTCCATCAGTTTGTGTGTGTCCGGTGAAATCGACCTTGACTGATAAAGATCTAATCCTTCCAAGCCTCTGTACTGGGTATTCCAGTCTCAATCTCAGCAAGGCCAACTCCGTACTACTCCCCTGTTTACACATCCAAGGCTCTCATTAGTAAGGCTAAGATTTTGTCAGTCATTTTTAGTAAAAGTTAGGGATAGGTCACGGGCTTCACGGGCTTCCATGACTTTTTGCTTATTGCCCGTGACCTCTCGGTGACTTTTACTAAAAATAACGATGTCACCATGGGAAGTGGGGGTCCAGCACACATGGCTGCTATTGCTCCAGGGTCCCCCGCCACCGGATGCTGGGAGCTCTGGGGCCCCCCACTGGCTGGCAGCTCCAGCCCGGCCGCCCCAGGCTGAAGCGGAAAAGGTCACAGAGGTCTCTGGAAGAAGTCATGGATTCCGTGACATCACGTCGCCTTAACTCCATAGTCCACAACAACAAAAGCCGGCAGAAGAATCTCTTCAAGCTCATCGCTGGGTCTGGGTGTCTCGGGCCACGGGAATGCTGGAGGCTGCTGGCCTGGAAGGGCCCTTAGAGCGCAGCCGGGCGGTGGCTGTTTCTTCCAGAGAAAACGCTAATCTCGTCACGTGCCCGCCGGTGTGACTTGACTTTTGCTTTCCATCGTGGGCAGCGCTGTCCAGAGGGAAGCCCCGGGCTCTGCTTGGAGCCCAAAGATTTCTTCCCCAAAGGGCGAGGAAAAGCTGGGGAAACTGCAGCGATTTGGTAGCCAGGGAATCAGTCCTGCAATGGGATCAACTGAAAGAGTCACTGACAGTGGAAATCATCGCAACAAACCCAACGGAGTCTGATCCCACCCTGGAGATTGTAAAATGTCTCAGAAGGACCAATCAGGCAGGTTCATTTAGCTTCAGAATGATTCCTCACATCCCCTCATTGTCCTGCTCATTGCCTGGCCGGATTGTTACTAACACAAAGATTAAATAATCCGAGGTCATTTATTTTACTCGTTATGTAAACACTATGTTCCAAGTACATTCACAGAGATTGACACTCCGATGCCTTTCAGATTCTTGTCCTAGCAGCGTAACTTGGGATTTGTGCGGCATGTTGGATTAGTCATTTGCTTCTTTTGTGGGTATGTTTCATTCAAGAACACTGGGCCCGATCTTGTTCTCAGTGACGTCCCAGGGAGATTTGTAACAAATAACTTCCTGTATTGAGAATACCGGACGAGATTTACTGTGCCACCCCCAGCTGTTCTGTCCTTCTGCCTGTTAACGTGACAGTTTCTACTGCTGCCTGTGGGGCTGAATCCTGTTGTTTCTGACACTTTCAAGGGAAAAAAGGAAAATTATTTCCACAATCAATCAAGACAGAAAATTGCATCCTGTTCTCCTTCTGAAGTGAGGGGGAATTAAGCATGTGCCTAAAGCAGACCATGAGCTCAAGTGTGCTGCTGAATAGGGGTTTCATGACATAATTTAAAAAGAGGCAGATTTACACAGCGGTTGACAGATCATCTCCTACTGTGGGAACAGTCATTGGAGGGGAGATTTCCCGAGGAAATCTAAAGGACTAACGGTAGTAAAAAAATTAATTGTAAAACACTATTTCACAACAATAATTCACTTTTGTTTTGTTTGAAATATTTTTAATTTCCATTTTTAATCAAATATCATTGAAACAAAATTATTTTCTTTTTTCAAACATTGTTATTCTTCTTTTATCAAGAATAGGGGAAGGGTCAGTAAAATGTTTGGATTTTATTAGCATTCCTCTTTTGAATCAATTTGAACTGTATATTCTCACTTAGCATCATTTCATTGAAAAATTAGAAACATTCAGATAATAGGAAAATTCATTTTTAAAGTTTTTTTCTAAAATCATTCTATTGAAAAAATAATTTTTGTTTAAACATTTTGGAGAGCTACAGTGTTGTCAGCTCACATAATTTTTTTGTGAATGTTAGCGTTTTATTTTAAGTCTCACGCTATCTGCTAATTTTCCTAAAGCCCCAGATCTCTAATATTATGATTATGTGAGAATCTCAGATATCATTTAAGTAAAAACTAAAGTTCTCACCCTCATGGTTGCAGACAAAGTTTAGGAATATGACCTGAGTGCTCCCTCAGGGGTCAGAAACCAAAAGGCAAAAAATGAGAACTTAAAATGGATTGTTATCATTAGAATTTTAAAGCTCATTATTTTTAAGTCAGTCTCATGTCTGTTTTTTGACCTGATGTGATTTTGTGTGTGTGTGTGTGATTATTTTTTTAATTGATTTTCATAAAAAAACAGACATTGGGAAATAGAAAAAAAGTAACTGAAGTACAGTTTACATCTTTTCCTGAATACCTCATTCTTCCTGGGTTGTCCTATGACATTGTACAGTTTTACAATTTATTAAATTTGCAAGACCAGACAACACAAAACCAGACAATACTACACAGACATAATATATTAAGGAGGGCATAACACTGACTTTTGAGTTTTGAATATTGGGGTTGGCAGTGCTGCAGCTCTGTTTCAAAACAAACAAACAAATTTGAGATTTGTACAATAATTCATCCAATCTACACAAACCAAGGAATCGCGTTTATTAATTTCACCCCTCAAAGTGTTGTTGTTCTTTGGCAACGAAGGTCTGAAGGAAACATCAGACACTCAGGGTGGATGAAATTGATTTCATTTTTAATTACAAATATTGTTTTATTTACATGAGTTTTTTAACTTGGATTTTTGAATTAAAGATAAGATTTTTATTTTTTAAAATAAACCATTTCAAATTTAAATTTAAAAGTCAAACAACTCACATTAAATCCTAAACTCCTATAATCTGTTAAAATCATTTGAATTAAATATACATAAAATAATATTCAAGCAGTACATGTTTGCGGCAGAAGTTTTAAAGACCGTCAGACCACTGGAGTCGTAGAAGTTACTGGCTAAGCACCTGGAACCAGGGAGCTTGCTGAAGTGCTAAACTAGTTTTTGACAGCAGTAGCCTCTTAGGCAGGTTCAGAGAAACAGAGAAAATATTTTCTTAATTTCAGTGTATTCAGTTAGCTCAGTTCAATGACTAGTTCATTCAGAGCTGAGAAACTGTTTGAGTTGAAAAAGTAGGAAAGCTTTTTATCCTCTTCCAATCTATGAATAAAACGTAAGGTGTGGGAGGATGAGCTCTACCTGTTCTAAAATCTTGAAGGACGTGGTGACCTTAAGAAATCAGTTCAATTCACTAACTACAGATAATAGTTCCTCTGTTAAAGAAATCAATTTTAAATGCAAAATTTGTTTTGATCAACTTATTTTTTTCTTCAATATCCAGCACATTTAAGGAACTTTTATTTAACACATAAAAAGAGTTTTAAAATGCTGGTTGTTTGGATGGTTTGTTTTGTTGTTTGTCAGTTTGCGCAAGTAAAAAAATATCGAGTAAATAAGAAGTGTGTCATTCACAATTGTTAACATAATTAAAATGTGAAAATGTAAGAATCGGAATACATGAATAAATCTGAATAAACGAATCTCAGTAAATGTACGGAGGTATAGTGCAGCCTCCTGGTGAGCACAGAGAAGTGCCAGATTTAGTGTAAATGTTATACAGCAGAATCTCAGAGTTACGAACACCAGAGTTATGAACTGTCTGGTCAAACGCACCTCTTGGAAATGGAGGTGCACAACCAGACAGCATCAGGGCCAAAAAAAAAACAACAACAAGGAAATACAGTACAGTGCTGTGTTAAATGTAGACTATTAAAAAAAAAGGGTAACGTCAAAAAAAAAATTTTGCTAAGGTAAGGAAACTGTTTCTGTGCTTGTTTCATTTAAGTTAAGATGGTTCAAAGCAGCATTTTTCTTCTGCGTAGACCAGTTTCAAAGCTCTCTTGTCAATGTTCAGTTGTGAACTTTTTAAAAAAATAACCACAATGTTTTGTTCAGAGTTACAAACAACCTCCATTCCCGAGGCTCTACTGTATTTAGTGCAAATCAACATATTTTAATGAAAAGCAGTCTTTCTTTAGGAAACTCCTGGGGTGGGGGTGCAAACAAGGTAAGGGAGGGCATGACCAAAAATGTTTGGGGACCACTGTCCTAGACAGAGGAGCTCCCCTAGGGGGAGAAGCTGCCAGAGAGGACAATGACAGCAGCAGCTGTAGAAGGACAGAGCCCTGGAGAGCTGTCCCCGGCAGGAGAAAGTGGACGCAGAGAATAAAGGCACAGTCTGAAATGACCCCAGCTCCAGGAAGGAGGGCTGGAGTCATCTGATTCCACGATGGAAACTAATCCAAGCCCAGCTCCGGGAAGGAGGACTGAGGGCTCCAGACTTGAAGACAGTGAGGAGCTTGAGTGAGAGCGGGAGGCTGGAGCAGAGTGAGGGAAAAGATTTTATTTTGGGGTTTACTTGGACTCAGAGTGGACCCCAGCAGAGGACTTTTTCTCTCACATCTTTTAGACTGTGAGACATAATTTAAGGAGTGCCGAAGAGGGTAAACTTAGGCAAGTTGCTTGCCAAGACACCCTGAAGCGGCTGAGGGTGATATGTGAGGGCGCCACCCCATGACGAGTCTACAAAACTGGAACCCATTTAACAGAACTGCTGCTCCTTCCCCATGCAGACAGACCCTCACTCTCTTCAGTCTGTCTGGGTGGGCCCCTCACCACAGCATCTGACCCCAACAGAGCCTGCATCACAGAGTGGGAAGCTGGAGCAAATACCAGGTTTTGGGCCACCCACCTGGCTTCCAGTGACCCTGTCCCAGCTCCCAGGCTGCTCCCACTCCCCCACAGCCTCCAGCTCGCCCTGACCTCAGGCTGCCTCTGCCCTGTCCTGTTCCCTGGGGGGTGACCCAGGGTCCAGCATGGAGCCATCAGGGTCACTACAATACTGTCTATCACACCCAGAAGACAGGCACAGGGTGGGCTCAGGGAGTGGCTGGCCCCACAACGGGACCCTCGTGTCCCCTCCCTCAGTTCTTGCTGCTGCCCTTGCTGGGCCTTGTCTGCACTCAGACCAGGAGCCCTGCGGGGCTGGCAGCCCCTTGTTCTGTCTCTGCAGTGCCTGGCTCACTCGTGGGTGCTATACCAATAATAACACTCACTGCCCAGCCCCGAAGGGCTGCATGACAGCGCGGGGCCTTCCCCATTGCACACGGGGACTCTGGGGGTGCAGGGAGCCCTGGTTACTCTGCCCCACACATTCACCCAGAGACTCCCCCGAGCTGCCGGACCCGGGTCCCTGGGGTCAGAGCGCGGGCAGTCGAGTGGCACTGACCGGCCGGGGCTGCTGGGGTGGGTGGAAGGAAAGGGTTAATCCCAGCGCGGTGGCACGTTGCTGCCCAGCCGTGGCTGGTCTCTGCCCTCTGGGTGCAGCACAGGGCGTGTGTCTCTGAGCAGGCCCCTGCCCAGTTGCCCGGCCACTTGCCCCAGGCACAGAGAACCCAGGTGCCGAGGGAGGAGCAGCCCCAGCAGCGCCGCATTGGCCCTGGCACGGGCTGAGCCTGCGAGCGCAGCACCAGAGGCCGCGGCGGGGGGGGGGGGGCTCAGCCATTGAGAGCAGCAGCGTCCCCCCACCACCACCCGCAGGGGAGGGGTCAGCGCTGGGACAACAGGCCGGGCTGGGCCAGGGGCTGGGAGCTCTGGCAGCCAGCGCGGTGCCAGCACCAACGGCCCTGCTGGACCCTGGGCCTGGCCAGCCGGGAGCAGCCAGCGAGTGACTCAGGGCCTGGGGCCCTGCCCAGGATGGGGTTTCCGGGGGGGTAACAGGAGGCTCCCCAGGGGCTGGTGATCCCCTAGAAGGAGGCACGGAGGTGACTGGCTCAGGATCCCGACAGGCTCAGGGGCCAGGGGTGTGGAATGGCCCAGAGCCCAGCCGTGTTCAGGGTCCGGTGGGCACAGACTGTGCTGGGCTGGGGGCAGCGAGGGGGGAGGGGAGCAGGGATGTGCTGGCTCCAGCCAGCCACAGAGAGGAAGCTGCTTCCCCCACAGCCTGGGGTTCCTGCTCCCCGGAGCCCTGAGATCCTGGCCCTGCAGCCGGCACCCACTGCGCAGCCTCCATCGGCCGGGACAGACACACCCAGCTTGGCCCCTTCGACTGCCCCCTGCTGGGGGTGGGGCGTGGGAAGAGAGGAGGGCGGGGGTAGGATGAAAGGGCCAGTTCAACTATCACAGACCGAGCTCACTGAACCTTCCCACTCCCCCTCTCCTCGGCCTTAGTTTCCTCTCTGTCCCTCCTTGTGGTCAGGTTTCTGCCTTTGCCCCCGGTTTCCGTGCTGGGGTTGTGGGGAGGGGTTTGGATGGGGGCAGCTCACGCTCAGCTGTTGTGACAGGGTCACACTCTTGTGAGTGAGTCTCACTCAGTGAGCAGGTTTCAGAGTAGCAGCCGTGTTCGTCTGTATTCGCAAAAAGAAAAGGAGGACTTGTGGCACCTTAGAGACTAACAAATTTATTTGAGCATAAGCTTTCATGAGCTACAGCTCACTGAATGCATCCGATGATTTTAACCCCAGTTGTTTGATCTTTTGTGTGATGTTGTTCAACTGTGTGTTGATTTGGAACTCCCTTTTCTGGAACTGGGCTCTGCACTGGGGACAGGTCAGGGCACCATGAGGCATTATAGTTACCAAATACAGAAACCTCCCGCTCCGTTCCCTTCTCCTCACTGTACTGGGTGACGCAGGCTCGGCAGAAGTTGTGCCCACAGGCGATAGTCACCAGCTCCGTCAGATATTCCAGGCAGATGGAGCAAATAGCTTCATCTTGTATTTCCCCGGCTGTAGCTGCAGCGGCCATGGCAGCCGGGTGAGCATCTGTTCTCCCTGCCAGTGGCTCTACACAGTGTGGGCTTGTGCAGACACTGGGAGGGGCCGCCTGCAAGTATCTGCTAGTCCCAGCCACAGGAGAAGAAAAAGGAGGAGCCAGGAGGGGGAGAAAACAGGAAAGTGAAACTGAAGGAGAGTAAAAGAGGGGGAAGGACAGGGAGAGGGCAGGAGAGAAGGAATGGATGGAGGTGAGGAGAAGGCATCGGAGAACGGGGGCAATGGAGAAAGGGGGAAGAATATGAACCAATCTGATGTGTATTGCTGGAAGGCTGGAAGGGAGCTCATATCCCCTGCCCCACAGGCAGGAACAGTCTACCCCACCCCAACACTCACTGGGGATTGAAGTGGGGACCTACAGCGCCTAGCACAAGTCTCTACAGCTGGAGCTAAGGAGTCAGTCTGTGAAGTTCAGAGCTGTAAAAACCCACAAAATAAGGTCTGGATGAAGCATGGTCTGAGGATGCTTAACCCCCCCTCCCCCCACACCCCCCAGAGACCAGGGTGAAGCCCTAGCAGTCCGGTTTACTGAGCCCTGCCTCAGCGCACAGGGCTGGATGTGGTGATTTCTCCGGAGCCCTTCCAGCCCCACATTTCTATCAGTGAGCTCTGGCCTGTCTGAGACTCTCCGGGCCTTGGAGCCTGACCCGGCGCCCCTTGCAGTCAATGGTCAGATTCCCACTGGCCGTTGGATCTGGCCCTCGCACACATCCCATCACCTGTGTATTGCACTCAGGGCCGGTGCAAGGATATTTTGCGCCCTAGGCGAAACTTCCACCTTGTGCCCCCCCTTCCCCCTTGTTTCCCTTCCCCGTGTACTGCTTCACTACGGTACAAAGTGGCAATGACAATATCAATATGACAAATGTCAACAACACACGCATATCGGCACGTAAACACACACACTCAAATACTGAACATACCCACACAATGGACACAACGTATTCGCGACGTGATGCAGCTGCACTTGCCAGAGTCTGAGATCTGAAACAACTCCACAGACATCGTGAGCCTCAGTCGACAACCTCCGAAAACGAGTCAACGTAGCACGATAACCAGCCTGTCAGAACGGGTGACGGCCGCGCGCAATGAGGAAAACGACGTCACACACACACACATGCGCGCACACACACACATTCTGGGTATCCAGAGAGGGAGGTTTCCATGGTTGGTAACTATAATGCCTCATGGTGCCCGCTTGTCTCTGCATTGACCAGCTGTGGCTCCAGGTGAGCACTTCCCATAGAAATCCTGAGACGGGTAAACTGCCCCAAGAAATTTAAAAATGTCCTGGGCCAAATGTAGAATAAGGGGGCAGGCAGGGGTCTCCGAGGCTGCTCGCTATGGGGAGCTGGGGCACCAGCGGGAAGGCTGCGGGGGGCACACGGGGAGGCAGCGGCAGGTACCCAGGTACCCTCAGGCTTTGGGCAAGGAATCCCGCTCCATCCCCCTAGCACTTGCCTGCAGCTCCCATCTGGTCTCGCCACGGCCCTGCTCCATGAACAGTCCCGCCTTAGGGGGACGAGCCTGTCCCACCTCACGGGCCCGTGGGGGCTGTGCTCTGCCCCAGAGCAGGCCGGACCCCATGCTCCCTGCCCCGGAGGGGGCTGGCCTGGCTCCCCCCAGGGCCGGATTAACTTTTTGTGAGCCCGGTGCCAAACATATTTGTGGGCCTCCCTGGGGAATGAAGAGGCCAGGGGCAAGAGCACAGCGGGCAGGGTAGATTTGATTTAAATCATGACTTAAATCACTAGTTAGGAAGACTTGATTTAATCATGGGTTTCTACATAAAAGTGCATTCTTGTTGGTTGTTATAACCTTAATACATATTCTTCACAACTCAGAGACAGATGTAGGGTTCATTTTTAGAAGGCAAGCACTATACATTTGTAAACCGTGATTTATTTTGAAAACTTTTCAGATGAGTTTTACAGCTATATCAGACAATGAATGATTGTTTGGTTATTTCATTTGTCAAAGATAATTGAAGCAGATATTTATGAAGTCATTGGGAGGTGAACTATCTCCAATTCAAGAGGTTAATCATGAATATTTGGAGGATTTTCTTGCCAGGCTGTATTAGGAGGAGAACACTACCAGACAGACATTTAAATTGTTTTATTTAACTAAAACAACAATGTTAAGTATTTTTTTCTTCAACAGCAAACATAATATTTTAATAAAAAAGCGTATGTCCCTCACTTCTCACATTTATCTCCAGACTTCTTCTCCTTTTCCAGATCTATTCCACCCGAAACAATCTTCTATTCATTGAACTTTTTGAAACTTTTCACTTTTAAAGAGAGGTAAGGGGTTGACCCTGTGTACACAAATTTGCAGAGGGACAATAGAGTTGAGGTCTGTTATTTCTCACCGCTATACATTATTTATTTATTTTAAAACATTTTTGCTGTTAACAAGCATGTTACCTCTGGAGACACAAATCCACAGTTTGAGAACTGCAAAACTAAGCATCTCTGATGGTATTTTCTAGACTGAGCACTGAGTCCCATTGGATAGATAGAAAAATTAACTTAAATAATCTATACAGAAGCCCCTGGAACCCCATAAGATTGGGTCCCTAATCCATGAACTATTAGAACTCATTTACAAAACTTTTCTTAAACATTACATTAATATATTGTCTCATACTATAGAATTAGAATTTATAATCCCTATCCCATGATATAATGTATCTTAATTAAAACTATCTTTAGAAAGTTTTTTCCTTCAAAAATCCGATTTAAATTTGAAAAATCCAATTTTTAAATTTTTTTTTAAAGTCATTGATTTTTATCCACTCTGACAGCTGGGCATGGTGGGGGGGAAGGATTGGTCCCCAGCTGGAGCGAGGCAGGGGTCAGGGGCAAGATGAGCACAGTGGGTCATGGCGGCAGGATTAGTCCCTGCTGACTGGAGCAAGGCAGGGGCCGGAGGCAAAAGCACAGTGGGGTGAGAGTTAGGGTTGGTCCTTGGAGCAAGGGAGGGGCCGGGAGTGAACTGCAAGTGCAGCAGGGCTGGGGAGGGGGTAAACAGGATCCCTCCCTCACCCCTGCCCACAGAGAGCTGGTACCTACCTTCTCCCTGGTTCTAGCCCATCCTCTTCGTCTCTCTCTGCACCGAGCTGACGGTGGGGGTGCAGGGTCTGGGAGGGAGTTAGGGTGCAGGAGCAGACTGGGGGTTGGGGTGCAGGGTCTGGCCAGGAGCTAGAATGAGGGAGGGGGCTCAGGGCTGGGACTGGAGGTTGGGGTGTGGAGCTCCTCTATTTTCCACTCTAATGCAGAGGGAGCCTCTGAGGTCAGAGTCTCCTTTTTTATTGCACATCATTGAACTATTGCCTGACAGACGGACCCTGAGTCAGGGCACCAGCGACGCTGAGCCTGTGTGCCCCAGAACACACTGACAGGGAACAGTCATTAAACACCCCACTGCCTGTGCTGACCCAGCTCAGGGGATCTAAGACGCTTCAGGTGCGGCTCTGAAGGGAGTTCCAGGGTAAGGTGCAGAATTCCCTGCTCCGCTACAGACTCCCTGTGTGGCCTTAGGCAAGTCACCTAGGCCCAGAGTTTCCAAGGTGTTTTGATGTCTATGATGCAGATAGGCGCCTAGTGGAATTTTCAAAGATGCCTGGGCACTTAGCTTCCAATGGGAGTTAGGCACCTAGGTGCTTTTGAAAATCCCACTAAATGCCTAACTACATCTTTAGGTGACTACAGACATTCAAAACTTTGCCCCTTAGTCTCTGTGCCAGATTTGCAAAGCTATTTAGTCTCCTAAAGATGCAGACTGGAGCCTGGTGGGACTTTCAAAAGTGCCTGCGTGAGTTAGGTGCCTGAGTCCCCATGAATTCCCTTTAGCTCCTGCCCCTTCTGCATTCATCCTATGCATATTCCATCGACGGCGCTTGCCGGCAGGAATGTCCATGCAAACAAAGGATTTCTACTAAATGTTATAAAATATTCCTGGGAAGCAATGTCTGAACATTTAGGTCCTGACCCAACAAGGTCCTTAAGTATGTGTAGAACTTTCATCAGGCAAGGAACCCCACCAAAGCATTAATCACAAATATTTGCACCAAAAACCTGTTTCTAAGAGTTAAATTCAGCCAGTCAAGAAACAGAAACAATCCCATGTGACCTATGTGTGCAATCATAACTAACCCCACAGAAATCAATGTATATGACAAATGTATTTGAACAAATAAATGTGAGAAAATTGTGATCAGTGTGTGGGCAACTGACAAACAGGAACAGAAACTGAGCTCACTGGACAGGTCACATTCTGCACATTATTTCCCCAGCTCTGCTTTCAGCCCTTCTGTCCTCCCCCGGCCCCTGCCCCACCTGGTCTTGGTCTCTTGACTTTTAATTATGCCTTTACTCTGCCTGGAGAATTACTGGTGTTACTATTATTCCATATTATTTCTGTAGCCCCCTCATGGGCATATTGTATGGTCCCTGCCCTGGGTGCTCCCAAGCAGGGCTGGTCTCAGGGGCTCACTAATGGGTGTATGGAAGGAGAAGTCTGCAGGCCCAGGGCAATAGGTCAGGGTGGGCATCCAGGCATGGAGGCAGGTGCAAAGATAAAAGAATATAGGGTGGGGTATAAGCTAGGTAAGAGGCTGAGGTGTGGAGAGGGTTGAGGAGCTTCCTGGGCTCCCAGGTCCCATTCGCCCATCCTGGACCCCTTGCACACACAACCCTGGGGCTGGGCTCTCCCTCCCCTTCCCCAGCTCTCCCCACTCCCCATCCCCACCCCTCCCTCCATTGCGCTGAGACCAGTTTCCCTGACACAGCTAAGTTGGCAGCACAAAGCAGCCCGTACAGCAGGGCCTGGCGCTCTCACTCTTGGCCCCTGTGGCTGCTTCACTCCTCGCCATGGGTAATGAGTCCCTCAGGCAGTAAATGCCGGGACATTCCCTGTTGCTCACTGGCCCCATGGCACTCACTGGGATCCTGGGCTCGGCTTGTCTTTGGGAGTCAGACCATGCAGTTATTGGTCCTGAGGGGACCTGGGAATCCCCCCAAGCCAGGCCTGGAGCCGACCCCACTGGGCTTCTCTGGGAGGCTGTGGGGGAGGCTTTAAAATGAGGGGACTTAGGTCTCCTCCCCTAGAACATTCTGAAATCCCACTGCAATTTTCTGAATTTGACACAATAATAAAAAAAAGTTGAGGCCAAACATTGCAAGTGCCCAGGTGGGACCCTGTGTGGGGGAAGCAGCCTGTGGTGAGCTGGCCGAGTCGTTCAGGGGAATTTTCAAAGGTGCCTGGGCACCTCGCTTCCAATGGGAGTTAGGCACCTAAGTGCTTTTGAAAATCCCACTAGAAGCCAAGCTACATCTTTAGGTGTCTACAGACCTTCTGAAATCTGTCCCTTAGTCTCTGTGCCACATCTGCAAAGTTATTTAGGCTCCTAAAGATGCAGAGAGGAGCTGAGTGGGACGTTCACACCTGCCTTGTAAGCCGATTTATATTTTTTTAAAATAATGTAAAAGTGGACTGGAAACAGGAAGCGTTTAACAGTTTCCCTCTATTCCACAATATCACCATCATAAGGAAAATGTATTTAACGAAGAATATCAACTTTATTCATACTCTTTTGAATACAGAAACAACCCAGCACTCTTGGATCAATAGCTCTCAAAAGCACATACTTTCTAAAATTAAAACAAAATGTCGCCCCTTCTTTTGCGATGTTCTTCAGGAGGCAGCAAACACTTTTCGTTGTTGTCCAGTGGGGGATGGGGCTGCCCCTTGCCCAGCCTGGGGCTGGAGTGGTAACTGCGGAGCGGGGGCGGGGGGTGGAGGGCAGGGTGTCACGACACTCACCCAAGCCCCAGCTGCTCAGGTCCAGGAAGCCCCCTCGCCTCCCTTGTGGTGGGTGACAGAAGGCGGGGGAGGGGGCTGCTGTCACGTGTGCACCTCCTCCCCTGCTGCCGCCCCTCACCATAGCATCACTTCGGGTGGGGGATGGGGCATCTCCTTGCCAAGCGTGGGGCAGGAGAGGTGACTGTGGGCGGGGGCACGTGTCCAACACAGACCCATGCCCCAGCTGCTCAGGTCCAGACTCCAGGAAGCCTCCTCAGAGTTGGAGTCGTCTCCCAGTAGGTGCCGGGGGGGGGGGGGGAGGCTGCCATCACATGTGCACCTCCTCCTCTCCCCCCTCCGCAGGCGCAGCAGCCACCTCAGCCTGCCGCCCGCGCCGGTCCCTGTGTTGTAGCCAGCAGCGGCCGGTGAGGGAGCACTGCGCGGAGCAGCTGGCGGGGCTGGGGGCGCTCCAGGGGAGGCCCATGGGGGCAGCAGTTGGGGCTGGGGCAGAGACCCAGCCCCAAACATTGGTGGACCCAGGCTCCAGAGCCCTGAATATTGCTGGAGCACGAGCACCACGGGCCCATATAACTCGCCGACCCTGCAAGGTGTATTTATGCAAGTTCTCAGTTGCAGAAATCTGTCCTGTATGTATTTACTTTTGAAAAACACCAAAAGTTAGATTCTGCCTGTGTGGAGACATCAACTATTACAGAAACCACATTATAATGTTTACTTTGCTTACTATATATGGGATTATAATAAAACTGTCATAGGAAAGATCCAAATGAGAACTCTAGCCTGTGTTCTTGCACATAGGCTGTTAAAACCTGGGAATTGCTTAGAGCAGATTTAATCGGGCTCTATCCAGTATCCCAGAAGCGATACCAGTATGTACTGAGAGCTACAGATGATTTTTCAAAATAGGTAGAAGAATTTCCACTTAGAACTATGAAAGCACATGAGGTGGAGAAGAAGACATGTGAAATTATATATTAACATGGCTGTCCAGAGCAGATACTGGCAGATCTAGGTTCTGAATTGAATAACGAGGTAACAGTTTACATTTGGTGATATTTTCACTATATGGTCAATTACACAATCATGGCCGTATGACACATAGCTTCAGCAGACCATGCCACCTAGACAGCAGCAGACTGGATAAAACCACAAATGAATCCATCACAAGATAATGTTAGGGTATTTATTTTCAAATAATCAACGTAAGTTTAGGGCACTCTGCCATGGATGGCGTATTGTGAATAAATCTTCAAAACTGAATGATTACATTGAAAATGTTCATAACGCATCACGTTTAAAACAAAAAGTAGTCCTAGCAATGCTGTGTGATGTGCCTCCCCTCACACTCTGCTCAGCCAGCTCTTCAAGAAATTAAGTTCAATCGCTAATATCAAGGAATTGGACCAATCGGTCACTATTTTTTCAGAAAAAAGAAGAGGAGTACTGGTGGCACCTTAGAGACTAACCAATTTATTTGAGCATAAGCTTTCGTGAGCTACAGCTCACTTCATCGGATGCATTTAGTGGAAAACACAGTGAGCATTTCCACTCCTCTTCTTTTTGCAAATACAGACTAACACGGCTGCTCCTCTGAAACCTATTTTTACAGAGCATTCTAGAAGGTGGTGGACAGAACCCAGAGGAATGGTGATGAATTTCCTGGAGCAACTTTCTTTTCTTTGTACTCTAAACCTCACATGACAACAAAAATAGCACCCTTTCGACTGCTTTGTGGCCGAGAAGAAAGGTCTTCCAATAAATCTTCACCAAATTTCATGTTATGTGTCATTAAGTGCCAGCATCTTTACTACAATTAAGTTAATTGTGATGATTCAGTAAAGGAATACAACCCCTTCTCTATTTCTTTATCAAACTGCATTTGTTGTGTCCTTAGAACCAAGAACATGGAAACCCTGGCAGCACTCTGAAATCAACAGTGGACACTGACAGTACATTCCCTGCAAACAATATTTCTAAAGAAAAATAAACCACAAAAATGAGATTGTAGAAGACGTTTTTGTATTTCGCAAGGGTAGGCAACCTATGGCACGTGTGCCAAAGGCGGCACGCGAGCTGATTTTCAGTGGCACTCACACTGCCCGGGTCCTGGCCACCGGTCCGGGGGGCTCTGCATTTTAATTTAATTGTAAATGAAGCTTCTTAAACATTTTAAAAACCTTATTTACTTTACATACAACAATAGTTTAGTTATATATTATTGACTTATAGAAATAGACCTCCTAAAAATGTTAAAATGTATGACTGGCACGCAAAACCTTACGTGTGACTAAATGAAGACTCGGCACACCACTTCTGAAAGGTTGCCAACCCCTGGTATCTAAGAATACAGCATTTGAGGTTGGGGACCGTGTTTTGTGAGAAAAAGCAAGGAAGGGTCATATCTTGATTACCAATTAGATGCAGCTAGAAAGTGAATTAATGCTGACAGAACTTCAAAGAATATTATATAATCTTGTATGAGTTAATTTAAATATATTGCTTCATTAATTCTATCATTTTTAAGCTATTAATTTTCAAAGGTGTAGTGCAGGAGGTGGGTGTATGTGCCCTGCCTTCCAGAGAGAACCAGTCAAGACAATAAAGTGGGGGGGGGGGGGAGAGAGAGAGAGAGCAGCTGCACATGTGTGTAGTTGTGATGTTTATGACACGTACATTGTAATTGAACAACCCCGTCTGACAATTTAATAGTTTATTTTGTTAAGATAAATATTTTCGATTTCTTGAAATTCCACAGTTGAGATACAAATGACGTAATTTAGAGAAGTTAAACTTCAGTATAGATTTGAGGGAAGAATCAAAAAATAAATGTAAATAATTCCATTTCTAAAAATATGTTTAGATGCTTGTTTCTGAAATACTGTTGAAATGTAAATTGAAATATTCTTGTATTTACACCTTGTTACAATAATATTTTCTAAATTATAATTATCTTTTTTCTTTCATATTTTACATTGAGATTTCACAGGGCTAGAAAATTCTGCCAGGAGTGAATGACCCCATCCCCCACCATCTGCTACCCCTGGGGCAGGGGACGGGGCAAGGTGAGGGCTGGGGGTTGCCAGATGTCCGGTTTTTGACTGGACCCTCCAGTGGAAAAGGGAAACTGGCAGCATCCGGTCAGCACAAAAACTCCAGTAGCTGCAGTAACCGGCCCCCCAACAGGGGGGCGGGAGGAGCAGCAGGGCTGGGGGGGGGCAGTCTGTGCTGCGGGGTCACTGTCAGGGACCGAGATTCCCCCCGGCTGGAGCCGGGACCGGGCAAATGATCAGGGGAGCCGCGTTTCTACCCCCAGCGTTGAGACCGGTATAGAAATAAGGGCGGAGCGTCCCAGAGAAGGTGTCAGTGAACGTGAAGAGATGGGACCCGTCAGTCACATTGTAAAACGAGACCTCGCCCGCCCCATAGTCCAGGAAAATCCCCACCCGGCCGGGCCGGACGCTCACGGGGAGGGGGGTCCGGGGGGAGGTGAGGGCCTTGTATCCCCCATCCCCCAGCCGCACGACCCAGAATCCATCCTTAGGTGAGAGTGTGACCCACCCCTTCCTGCGCACAGATTCCCTACAAATCCCCACATCCCACTCAGTCTTGTCTCCCACCCCCACCTCCCAATAACGCCTCCCACCCGTGAACCCCTCAGCGCCCAGGACAGAGGGACAAGGATCAAATCTCTCAGGCTTGTCGGGCAGATCCTGGCGTGTGTCTCCGTCTCTCACACATTTCCGATCCTCAGACAGGACGAGCCAGGGATTTGCCGTGTCTGGATCCAGAGTCACGTCCACTGGGGAGAGAGTCACAGAGTCAGGGCCGGGGGCAGGGGCTGGTCACTGGGATCTAAGGGAAATTAACCTGCGTCCCCGTTAATCGCTGGGGGGAGGGGGGGGGTTGTTGTCCGAGGGGAGTCAGGGCCCCTCTGCCTGTGAGGAGACAATGGGGGGAAAGGGCAGGAGGAGCGGGGGAGGGGTGGGAAGGTGTCGCTGGGGGCGGGGGAGGGGAGAGGCTGATGCTGGGAGAGGAAAGGGGAGGGGCAGGTGACAGGAGCAGGGGGGGAGAGGGGGATGGGAGGGGAAGGTGACAGGAGTAGAGGGGGTAGGGGTAGAGGGGTGGGGCAGGCACAAGGGCAATGCGGGGACAAGGGAAGGGGCGGGCACCATAAGAAGAGAGAGGGGGTGAAGGGCAGGATCCCGGGGGCTGCAGGGGGTGGTGGGGAGGGGTGGGCTCCGTGGGAGAAGAAGGAGATGGACCCGAGGGGGCTGTGGGGGCCAAGGGAAGGGGCGGGCACCAGAGGGCAGAGGGGTGTGAGGGAATGGGGGAACTCCAATGGGGCAGGGGAAGTCAAGGGGAGGGTGAGCTGCCAGGGGGTAAGATGATGAGGAGTGGGGAGGTGGAACCATGGGGGGTAGCGAATGGGCAGGCACTGGTGCCGGGGGGCAGAATGGGGGGTTAGGGAGCAGGTGAGCAGAAGGGGGGCAGAGAGAGGGGTGTGAAGAAGGGCAGGACCTATGGGGGCAGAGGAGTGTGAAGGGAGTGTGGGGAGGTTTAGATTGGATATTAGGAAAAACTTTTTCACTAAGAGGGTGGTGAAACACTGGAATGCGTTACCTAGGGAGGTGGTGGAATCTCCTTCCTTAGAGGTTTTTAAGGTCAGGCTTGACAAAGCCCTGGCTGGGAAGATTTAACTGGGAATTGGTCCTGCTTCGAGCAGGGGGTTGGACTAGATGACCTTCTGGGGTCCCTTCCAACCCTGATATTCTATGATTCTATGATTCTATGAAGGGAGATGTGGGCACCAGGGGGGCAGAGGGAAGATGAAGGGAGGGGTGGGACCCAGAGATTAGAAGAGGGTGAGGGGAGGGGCGGGGCAGTGCTGAGGTGAGGGGAAGGGCAGAGACCAGGGGTCCAAAGGGGGGCGAGGGAAGGGACTTGCACCAGCCGGGCAGAGGGGGCAAAGGAAATGACAGGCACCAGGGAGGCAGATGGGGCAAGGGTAGAGCTGAGACTTGGGGCAGAGGAGGAGCTGGCACCAGGGGACTAGAGGGGTGGTGAGGGGTGCAGGTGTCATGGAGCCAGAGGGCGAGGGGAGGGGCAGAGGTGAGAAATAAAGAGAAGGTGGCATGGATGATGGTGGCAGAGGGGCGAGAGGTGAGTGAGGTCAGTGGGGCAGAGGGTGGTGAGGGAGGAAGGGGTCAAGGGGAGGGTCAGGTGTTTGGGGGGTCAGGGGGAAGGAGGGAAGGGGTCGGCACCAGAAGGGTGAGGGGGTAAGGGAAAGGGTAGGTGCCGAGGGGGTTGAGCAGAAGGGCAGACATAGAGAGGGCAGAGGAGGGGAGGGACAAGCACCAGGGGGCAGAGAGGGGCGAGTAGAGAGGCAGGGGCAGGTGGGTAGAGGGAGCTGTTAGGAGACGGCATTAGGGAGAGGCAGGTGCCAGGGGGTCAGAGTGGGGCTAGAGGAGGGTTGGGCACAGGGGGGTGAAGGAAGGGGTGCATGCCAGGGGTCAGAGAGGGTGGGGAGAGAGGCAGGTGCCAGGAGGGCTGAGGGGAGTTAGAAGGGCAGAAGCCAGGACAGCAGAAGAGGGTGAGGGGTGGGATGGCCATCAGGGGGCAGAGGGGGTGAGGGAAGCTGGATATGAGTCAGCAGTGTGCCCTTGTTGCCAAGAAGGCCAATGGCATTTTGGGATGTATAAGTAGGGGCATAGCGAGCAGATCGAGGGACGTGATCGTTCCCCTCTATTCGACACTGGTGAGGCCTCATCTGGAGTACTGTGTCCAGTTTTGGGCCCCACACTACAAGAAGGATGTGGATAAATTGGAAAGAGTCCAGCGAAGGGCAACAAAAATGATTAGGGGTCTAGAGCACATGACTTATGAGGAGAGGCTGAGGGAGCTGGGATTGTTTAGTCTGCAGAAGAGAAGAATGAGGGGAGATTTGATAGCTGCTTTCAACTACCTGAAAGGGGGTTCCAAAGAGGATGGCTCTAGACTGTTCTCAATGGTAGCAGATGACAGAACGAGGAGTAATGGTCTCAAGTTGCAATGGGGGAGGTTTAGATTGGATATTAGGAAAAACTTTTTCACTAAGAGGGTGGTGAAACACTGGAATGCGTTACCTAGGGAGGTGGTAGAATCTCCTTCCTTACAGGTTTTTAAGGTCAGGCTTGACAAAGCCCTGGCTGGGATGATTTAACTGGGACTTGGTCCTGCTTTGAGCAGGGGGTTGGACTAGATGACCTTCTGGGGTCCCTTCCAACCCTGATATTCTAAGTGGCAGGCACCAGGGAAGCAGATGGGAGTGAGGGAAAGGGTGGGAGACATGGCAGCAGAGGAGGGAAAGGGGAGAGGTGGATGCCAGGATATAGCGGTGGTGTGAAGTGATGGGTGGGCTCCAAGGTGCAGAGGATGTTTGGGGGAGAGAGGAAGGTGCCAGGAGGGAAGGGGGGGAAGGGAGGGGGGTTTCCGGTGGGGCAGAGGTGGGTGGAAGGCAAGGGCACATGCCAGGGAGGCAAAGTGTGGGGCAGAGGGGGCTAAGGAAGCAGAAAGTGGGTGGGAAGAAGGGGAGGGGCGAGGAGGAGGGGTCCGAATAGACGCAGGGTCCAGGTGGGCACAGGGGTGAGAAAAGGGTAAGGGAGGGGCAGGAGCCAGAGGGGTGAGGGAGAGGCAGGCCACAGGGAATCTCTCTTGCTTTGGGGTCATGTGTGGTTGGTTTCTCGCTTAGAGCAGGTTGGTGCTGGTCCCACACACAGTGGGGGTGCGGCCCTGCCCCAGGGGGCGCAGCTGGGACTCTCCATGCTGGCGGGCCCCATGGGCACCACCTTCCAGCCAGGCAAACCCCACAGCCAGCCCCTCCCCTCTCCTGGCCCAGCCCGTCCGACATGGGGCAGTGGTCTGGGTTGGGCTCACTGGGGCGGCAGTGCAGTGGAGGATTCGGGGGTGTGTGTGTGTAAATGCGTACTAATATGCTGTTGCTAATGAGGCCAGGGCAGTGGGGAGGGGAGGGGGCATTTCCCCACTTACTGTCCCGTCCATCTGGGGGAAGCTGCACCAGGCACCAGTCCCAGTTCACATCCGCACAGCCAGTCTGCCTTGTGGGTTTGCACCAGTGCAAGGAAACCCCGGCAGACATGGCCTGAGACACTGGTGTGCCAGGGGCCGTAACCCCTCCCGCCACTGGGGTTATGGATCAATAATTACAGGGTGACTGGAGCAGGGGAGCTGGACGCTGGGCTCCCAGGTGAGGCCCAACCCACTGGGCTGCAGAGTCAGTCTCACTCCCACGCTCTGGCCAGTGCCCAGGGCAGTGTTTAGACACAGGGGGACGTCATCAGACCCCCAGAGCCCAGCAGCTCAAGCCCTCATGGCGTCCCATGGGGGGATTGAACCGGGGGCTCCCCGCTGAGGGCCCAGCCACGGGGCTAAAGGCTGGAAGGGAAGTGGCGGCACCTTTCTCTTCATTGAAACTCCTCAGCAAACTCGACATGGATTCACGAATAGTTTCTGTCGACCCGAAATATAATTTTGCAGCAAATAAACTATTTGTCCAAAACATTTCACCCAGCTTCACTGTAAACCTGTCTGAGCAACTTTGGAGCCCAAATCCCAGTGACTTGCAATGAGTGACTATCAACATCCCCAGAAACGCAAAGTTACGGGCAGGTCAGACTCAGGACATCAGCTATGAAACACTCCAGAGCTGCTATTTAATTTGCCCGGGGTAAAAAAATTCCCCCTGAGCCCCTGATCTCACCCCCAAAATCAGGCTGAAAATGGAGACCCCCACAAATCAGCCTGAACTCTGCCCAGAGCGATTGTCCCATGGACGATGCTAGCGGCACAGACCCTCTGCAGCTGCACCTGGGCGTCTCCCAGAGCAGATAATGGTCACAGAGACCGTCCCAGAGCCCCAGGGGCTCCGGTGTCTCCATCTAACGACTGCGCCAGCGCCCCCCTCGCTCTCATTAACCAGCCCTGGATCAGACGCGCTGGGAACTTTCAGACCCAGACTCTGGACACACTCTGGGTTCATGGACACAGCCCGCGGCAGCGAGTCTCCGAACAGGGTGGACAGATTCAGGCTTGTGGGGCTCCCTCTTTGGCACTAAAAATAGCCACGCAGATGTTCAGGCTCAGGCTGGAGCTCAGGCTCTGAATCCCAGCGTGGAGCCAGGTCTGCCCCTCACAGCGCAAGCGGGGAGATTGTCTGTGTCCACATCTCCTTCACCCCATTCCTGGGACAGGGAACAGCAGCCCCAGGGCCCCTCCCTTCACCCTCAGGGCAGGGGAGCGAGAGCCCTTGGCCTCCTGGGCAGTGGGGCCTCCCAGCACCGATTCCTGGGTCAGGGAGAAAGTGTCTCCACCTGGAGAGCTCTGTGCACCCGGCAAATACACAGATGTGCCGGTGCATCAGGATCTGGGATGGTACTCTCCCCAGGAGTGATGGAAGCTCCCGAAAAGTAGAGGGGCCACCGGTGCCTGAACCATGGCCCCGCCCTCCCGTGTGGGTCTTTCTCCTGGATCTCCTGCCCCCGCACCACCCCTTCTCCCTGAACCCCTGCCCTCACACAGCCCCTTCTCCCCGAACCACGGCCCTCACACTGCCTCTTCTCAAAACCCCACCCCCACACTGCCCCTTCTCCCCAAGACTCCACCCCTGCACCGCCTCTTCCCCCCCAATACCCTGCCCCCATGGTAGCTCCTCTCTGCCCTCTCCCACCCCCCATCGCTCGCCCTTACAGCCGGTAAAAAGTGGGAGACCTAGCCATCCTATCAGTAAAAGTGATGGGGCCATGGTCTCCTGGCCCCTCTCTTCCAGTGCCATTTATTCCCGCCCCCCAACCCCGGAAGGAGTGGGGGCCTTGGGGCAGTGTCAGTGAGTGTCAGTGAGGTCAGTGCTGGGGGTACAAGTGGGGTTTACACCCCTCCCGCTGGAGCTCTGGGTATCGAGGGTACGAGGGTGTCACAGTGGCCATGTGAGCCCCGCACTGTCCTGCCAACGTGGCTCAGCCCTGACACCTGCTGGAGTCTCTCCCTGCGGAGGAACCGTCCCTGCGGCCCCTTCAGGCCTTGGCCTCCCTGCGGAGGTGGCCGGTCAGGCTGCCGTTGACGAGAATTATGACATGAGCTCCTGTTCGCTGGGAGCTGGACTCTGAGCCTGGGCTGAGATCGGTGACTGGGGAGTGAAAGGCCCCAGCTCCCTCACTGCCCCCCTGAGCCAGCCCAGCGCCCCCAGCCATTCAGTGCGATAACAGCGATGCTCACACCTGGTGACACCCCCAGTGCCCGCAGCAGGCAGGGCGAGGGCCTGTCCAAGGAGCAATGGGTGCAAGCTGCAGCAAGGGAGACTGAGGCTGGAGATGAGGAAACACTTTCTACGTCTCAGGGCAGTGAAGCTCTGGACCTGGTCAGAGGGAGGCTGCAGGATCCCCATCACTGGAGGTTTATAAGAACAGACTTGACAAACTGCTGCCAGAGATGGTGTAGGCCGTGCCCCAGCACCAGGGGCTGGGCTAGGTGACCTCTCCAGGTCCCTTGCAGCCCTGCATTGCCATGAGTCTAGGTTACAGCTGTTCCTGGGGCGTGGTGTGTGGCACGTGGCAGAGTTAACACTGTTAGTGACCATAGCAGCTCAGCGTCCCTGCCACGGGCCTGGGCTGGCATGTGGCTGCCTGTACCCAGCTCAGCAGGGTGTTGCTGGGCCGTGTGGACAGGACCTAGGCTTGATGCCTGTCCACAAGGTTGCCAGGCGTCCGTCCTTCACCACAAACCCCTCATCCCCAGCCCCACCCCAGAGCCCGCACCCCTCCCTCACTCTGAACCCCTCGGCCTCAGCCTGGAGCCACTTCCTGCAACCCAAACCGCTCTTCCCTGGCCCCACCCCAGAGCCTGCACCCCCAGCTGGAGTCCTCACCACCCCTGCACCCAACCCCCTGCCCCAGCCCAGAGCCCTCTCCCACACCCTGAACCCCTCATTTCTGGCCCCACCTGGAGCCCACACCCCCAGCCCTGAGCCCATCCCCCCCTGCACCTCAATCCCCTGCCCCATCCTGGAGCCCTCTCCTGTACCCCAAACCCCTCATCCCTGGCCCCACCCCAGAGTCCACACCGCCAGCCGGAGCCCTCATCCCCCTCCCACACACCAAACCCCTGCACCAGCCCGGTGAAAGTGAGTGAGGGTGGGGAACAGTGAGCGACAGAGGGAGGGGGGATGGAGGGAGCGAGGGCGGGGCCTTGGAGAAGGGGAAGGGCAGAGCCTCGGGGCAGGGGCGGGGAAGGGTTGTTTGGTTTTGTGAGATTAGAAAGTTGGCAACCCAACCTGTCCAGGTTTTCCCAAATGATGGACAGACAAGAAAGTCCATTCTGCAGATCCCAGGTACCGCCCTGGAAAGGTGACACCAGGCAGAGGTGAAAGTAAGCCGGTACGCCCCGGTACGGCATACTGGCAAGAGCCGGTGCGCCGTACTGGGGTGGATCGGCTTCCCCAGGCGCAATTTAAAGGGCCTGCGGCTCCCCACAGCGGCTGGAGCCCCCGGCCCTTTAAATTGCTGCCAGAGCCCTGCTGCCGGAGCCCTGGGGAAGCGGCGGCGGGGCTGGGGCGGCGATTTAAAGGGCCCAGGGCGGTCGCGGCGGCTGAGCTCTGGGCCCTTTAAATCGTCCCCGGAGCCCCCTCACTGCTTCTCCAAGGCTCTGGGGAGGATTTAAAGGGCCTGGGGCGGTAGCAGCGGCTGGGGCTCCGGGGACGATTTAAAGGGTCCAGAGCTCCAGCTGCCGCTACCGCCCAGGGCCCTTTAAACCACTGCCAGAGCCCCCGGCTGCCGCTGTTACCCCAGCGGAGGAGAAGGGAGGGCAGGGGAGGGGGAAGGAGGCACTTGCCAGTATAGGGTGGGCCGGGGCTGGCTCTGACCCCCAGCCCCTCCCCTTCCCCTCAAGGCCCCGCCCCTTCCAGGGGCCAGAGCTGGCCCCAGCCCAGCCCCGTACCTGTAAGTCCCTCGACTTACTTTCACCCCTGACACCAGGGGGCAGTATTCCCTCACCAATCAGCCCTTTCCCAAAGGGGGCATGTCCCTGCTATGCAATAAACCTGGGGTGTCGTCTGCCCCTTTCCATCTGCCCCCAGTGACATTGCTTTCTCTAGCTTATTTAATGTCATAGGAAAACGTTTTGTGCAGGGAAAGGAGCACAGAGCCCCCAGGGGGAGGTGGGTCTCACCATGGATAAAATATCAGCGCTATGTACAGTACCTGCGTAGAGCTGGGCGCTTCTCCACCACCCTGCAACCAAACACAGAGAGGGGGTGGGAACTCCCCTGATCACCAACACGTTGAACAGGAGACAATATGAGACAAGGGTGATACTGGGGGGAACGGAACTTACTGAGCTCAGCCTGGAGTTTGTCTAAAAATAAAACAAAGAGAAATGAGTCAATACCACATAAAGTGACCAGATGTCCTGATTTTATAGGGACAGCCCCGATATTTGGGGCTTTGTCTTATATAGGCGCCTATTAGCCCCCCATCCCCTATCCCGCTTTTTCACACTTGCTGTCTGGTAACCCTCATATCACATTATCTTGCAGAAGAGAAGTGAGTCAAAAAGACTTTAAAGCAGGGAAGTTAAAATCCTTAGACTCAGCCTGGAGGCTACGTCAGCAACCAGAGCCTGGCACTGCCTGAGCAGCAAAGGAATTAGCAAGGGGAGAAATATTGTAACACCACCCGGCCAGGCGCAAGAGGTTGTTAGAGCCAAACAGGGACCCCTCAGCAAGTGGAAATATTAACCCTGTGAAGCCAGTAGAAAGGAGCATAAAGTACATCGGGTGAAGTGCATGATGGGAATTAGGAGGCTAAAATGGAATCAGCGGAGTGAACGGCCAGAGATATAAAACAAATACCAGGGAATTATTTCAGTCCATCAGAATCAGGAAGCCTGTGAGGAAATCGATGGATCCACAGGGGGGAAAGGGAGCAATTGGGAAGGGTAGGGACAATGCTGAGAGACTGACTGGTTTCTTTGCCTCAGTTTTTGCCACAGAGAGTGTTGGGGAGAGACCTGCCCTGGAGCTGCTCTGTTCATGAAATGAATGTCAGGGATTGAGGTGTGAAGAGGAGATATTGGAACAACTGATAAGTTAAAGAGCCAGCAGCCACCAAGAGCAGCGTGGATCCCTGCCAGGTGGCAAACGCCCAGGAGTTCTGAAATGACGTCAGAGCGATATGGCTGAGCTGCAAACAATAATACGCATCTCTCATTAAAATCAGCTACTATTCTGGAGATTCAGAGGGTTGGGAATGTTGTACCCAGCTTTACAAATTTGGCAGGAGTAATTCTGCGAATTACAGCCCAGTGAGCCTTACGTCACTACCTGGTAAACTGGTTGAAACAAAAACTAAAACAGAATTCTAAATCAGCTATGTGAGAATGATGGGGAAAAGTCCAACTAGCACAGCTGGAAAAGAAAACTGTGGGTTTGTCTACACTTAAGCCCCTACAGCAGTGCAGCTGCACCACGGCTGCTGGGGGGCTTCAGCATAGACACTACCTACGCTGAGGGGAGGGATTCTCCCATCGTCATAGGTAACCCACCTCCCCCAAAGTCAGTAGCTAGGTTGATTCTTCTGTTGACCTAGCACTGTCTATACCAGGGGTTAGCTTGGTGGATTTACACTCTATTCACACTCCTGAAAAACGTAGCTATACCAAGATAAATTCCTAGAATAGACTAGGCTTATGTCTCACTAATCTATTAAATGTCATTGAGTATGTCAGTATGTTGTGGCACAAAGGAGAACCCAATGGCATAATTGATGTGGACTTTCAAAAAGTCTTTGAAAAAGTTCCTCACAAAAGGTTATGAAGGAGACTAAGGCTGTCTGAACTACCACTTATGTTTGCAAAACTTATGTCACTCAGGATTGTGAATATTCCACCCCCTGAGCAACATAAGTTACACTGACATAAGTGTTAGTGTGCACAGCACTATGTTGGTGGGAGAAACTCCTGCCCACATAGCTACCACCGCCCGCTGGAGGGGAATCATTATACCGATGGGAGAACTCTCTCCCGTCGGCATCGAATGGCTCCACTAGAGATCTTACAGTGGCACGGCTGCATCGGTTCAGCTCTGGCGTTATAAGCTCTGTAGTGCAGACATTAGTCATCATGGAGTGAGAAGTATTCTCCTGGATCAGAAACCAGCTAAACAACAGAAAACAAAGAGTAGGAATAAATAGTCAATTTTCATATGTAAAAAGGTTAGCAGTGGGGTGCCTCAAAGTTGGGTATTAGGACTGGTGTTTAGTCTATTTCAGCAGTTCTCAAACTGTGGGTCAAGACCCCAAAGTTGGTTGTGACCCTGTTTTAATGGGGTTGCCAGGGCCGGCTTAGACTTGCTGGGGCCTGGGGCCGATGCCCGAGTCCCACCACCCGGTGCTGAAGCTGAAGCCCTAGGGCTTCAGCCCTGGGTATTGGGGCTCAGATTACAGGTCCCCTGTCTGGGATGGAAGCACTTGGGATTCAGCTTTGGCCCTGACCCCCCACCCACGGGATGGGGCTCAGGTGGGCTCAGGCTTCAGCCCCCCCTCCTGGGGTCGTGTAGTAATTTTTGTTGTCAGAAGGGGGTCACAGTGCAATGAAGTTGGAGAACCCCTGGTCTGTTTATCAGTGACTTGGAACAAAGGATAAGCCCTAAAGTGGCAAAACTTGCAGATGACACAGAATTATTTGGGTTACCAAAAAAGTCTGAGTTATTTCAGAGAGACCAAGCTTGGATAAAATGATGGCTGATGAAATTCAGTGTGGGTCAATGGAAGGTAACGAACATTACTAGGATAATTAGACCTATGCTTGGAGGTTATTGGCTTTAAAACACTCAGGAAAAAGACCTGGGCATCACTGTGGACCCCTCTGTGAAGAGCTCTGCTCAATGTGCAGTGGTATTTAAAGAATGAAGCATCAGGATGCACAAAGAACAGGACAGAAAATCACACTTATATACATCCTCACTGGTACTGGTCACCCTGTCTCAGAAAGGATATTACAGAGACGGGCTATAATAATGATTAGAGCCCTGAAGGCAAAGCCATATAAAAAGTGATTGAAAGAGATGGGACATTTTAGTTTAGATGGGAGACATGACAGAGATATAGAAAACAGTGAGTGAGAGAATGAGAATTGGATTCTTAGACCTACCTTCCCTCCTAATACAAGAACAAGAGGATACTCAACTAAATTGAAAGGTAGCAAATTTCAAACTATTAGAGGAAATGCTATTGTTTACATGATGCATAATTAGCCTGTGGACCTCCTTGCCACAAGATACCATTGAGGACAAGAGTTTAACGGAAATAAACCAAAAGGACATTTATTTGGCTAATGAGAACATGCAGTTTTACACTGAGTAGGGTTAAAACAAAACAGACAAGCAAGGAAAAACCCCAAATGGACAAAGGATTCGAAAGGCTCAGGTACTGATAGAGAAATGCAAATATCCAGAGTCATGATAATTCTCAAAAACGCAAGCATTCTGGAAAGGAAAGAAACCCCCTCCTGCTTCAGGGCGCAAACCAAGCATTAACTGATGGGGGTCAGGAGGGATTTGAGGGAAGTGAACTCTCCCTGGGTGCAGATTAGTCGATCATTGGGGTGACGGTACTGGGTGGGAGGGGGGTGGAGCCCACAGCCAATCAGCACAGGAGAGAGAATGGGCAGAGTGATACTGTAGCAAACAGCACAATGACATCATCAGCCACCATGTCCCTGGCCACCTTCTGCCTGTCAGGTCACACCGGGGATGTTAAGGACTACAGCCAGCTCACAGCATGGGCACAGTGCTGGCTACACAGAGGGCAGAGTGAGCCAAACCCGCTCCCTCCCCTGGCTGAGTGGGAGCAATAAACCCCTGGGAGTTCAGGGAGTGGGGTTTGGGTCTGTTCATTCCATGTCCTGAGTGTGAGGGACGAGGGGCAGAGCTTCTCTGTGCGCCGCACAAACCAAACTGACTTTCTGTTCACAGTGAGAGCTCTGAGAGCTGCCCAGAGGGTCTATGAAACTTCTTGTAAAGTCTGAGATTCCCCCTCCCTTCCCCAGTGAAATGAACAAAGGGACCTTCCTTTCTCTGCCCCATGTGCCACTGGAAGTGAATAACAGAAGTGTTTAGGCAGAAGATTTAACTCAATTATTGCAAACTCATTGGAGTCATTGTTTTGCTGGTAGAAAGTAAAACTCACACAGGGGCGCTCTGCCTAGCTATTCCCACTGCCCGCATTATACGGGGGACACAACGCATAATGTGGTTAAAATGCCAAGTAAAGGGCCATCTCCTTTCCCTTTTGCCTGAGTGAAGGGAGGCTCCACACTGAACTCGATGGTGTTTCTGTCTGTCTGCAATGGGATAACTTTTGAAAACCACGTCCCATCAGCTCCAGCCTTTTAGGGTGTGCTCTAGGCTTCCGTGAGCAGAAACCTACTGACTTTGGTGAAAACTGAAGAACTGTAGAAGCCTGATTTCCACTAAACTCACCATTTGATCCCTCAGGATCCAGGGTGAGGCAGTGACCTCAGGGTTAGGGTTTAAGGTGAGGGGGAGGTTAGAGTTAGGGTTAGTGCACCCCTCATCCCACTCCAGTCACCCCCTATCAGGGTTCCCTCCCCACTCTGAACTCTGGGGTACAGATGTGGGGACCCGCATGAAAGATCCCCTAAGCTTATTTCTACCAGCTTAGGTTAAAACTTCCCCAAGGCACAAATCCCTTCTTGTCCTTGGACGGTATTCACTGCCACCACCAAGTGAGTTAGACAAAGATTCAAGGAAAAGAACCACTTGGAGTTCCTGTTCCCCAAAATATTCCCCCCAAACCCCTTCACCCCCTTTCCTGAAGAGGCTTGAGAATAATATCCTCACCAATTGGTACAGGTGAGCACAGACCAAATCCCTGGGTTTTTAGGACACTAAAAACCAATCAGATTCTTTAAAAAAACCAGAACTTTATTATAAAGAAAAAAAAGTAAAAGAAGCACCTCTGTAAAATCAGGATGGAAGGTAATTTTACAGAGTAATAAGATTTCAAAACACAGAGGATTCCCCTCTAGGAAAAACTTCAAAGTTACAAAAAACAGGGATAAACCTCCCTCTTAACACAGGGAAAATTCACAAGCTAAAACAAAAGATACTCTAACGCATTTCCTTGCTATTACTTACTATTTCTGTCATTTTAGATGTACCATTCAGTAGGAGCTGGATTACTTGCTTGGTCTCTCTCTTTGTCTCCCAAGAGAACAACCACAGCCCAAAACAAAAACCTTCCCCCACAGATTTGAAAGTATCTTCTCCCCTTATTGATCCTTTTGGTCAGGTGCCAACCAGGTTATTTGAGCTTCTTAACCCTTTACAGTTAAAGGAGGGATTTTATGCTACCCTTAGCTGTATAAAGAACAGGAGTACTTGTGGCACCTTAGAGATGAACACATTTTTTTGAGCATAAGCTTTCGTGGGCTACTGTCCACTTCATCAGATGCACAGAATGGAACATATAGTAAGAAGATATATATATACACACAGAGAACATGAAAAGGTGGAAGTACCCATACCAACTGTAAGAGACTAATTAATTAAGAGGAGCTATTATCAGCACCGGGAAAAAAAAACTTTTGAAGTGATAATCAAGATGGCCCATTTTGGACAGTTGACACGAAGGTGTGAGGATACTTAACATAGGGAAATAGATTCAATTAGCGTAATGACTGAGCCATTCCCAGTCTCTGTTCAAACCTAAGTTAATGGTATCTAGTTTGCATGTGAATTCAAGTTCGGGGGCTTCTCGTTGGAGTCTGTTTTTGAAGCTTTTCTGTTGCAAAATTGCCACCTTTAAGTCTGTCACTGAGTGATTAGAGGTTAGCTGTATGTTTATGACACCCCCTCCGCAGCTGGGCTTCTTGCCCCAGTGTCAGCCGGACACCCAGCTGGTTTCCTCACCCCCATATTCCAGCCAGGCCGTTCTCATCCCCGCTCTGGTCTGAACTCTGTTGATATGGGTGAAAATCAAAAAAGCCTGATTTTAGTGGAAATTAGTTTTTCCAGTTTTCTGCTTTTCACCAAACTCAATAGGATTACAGCCAGAGTGGGGAGAAGAGGGACAGAGTTGAAGGTGAGGGGAGGGGGGAGGAGCCCAGCCTGGGGTACCACTGGTCCTATGTAAGCTATGAATTGGGCAACCCTGTAGTTAAAAGATTTGCCAGGTAATTGTGCTCCATGATCTAAACTTTCAGGGTGAGATTCTGTGCTCAGAACCTGCAGCCCAGGGGCACTTGAGGGCTCAGGCAGCTTTAAGCAGCTACCACTGTAATTCAGGGCTTGCCCGCAGGGCAAAGTTACACCAGTATAAAATAAGTTGGGCATTTAAACCACTCATGTTATACCAGCGTAGTGCTCCATATGAATACTCTTATTCCGTAATGGGAGTGAGTTTTTCTGGCTTAACTTGTGCCTTTAGTTACAGCAGCCTTTCCCTGGGTGCATATGGGCAGCAGCCCAGGGCAGCCCAGGATCTCTGCAGCGCTGTGCCCTGGGACCCCCTCTTGACACCCCCCTCTTGTTCCCAGGCCCATCTCCCCTACACCCCTACAACAGGGCTTGTGAGTGGGTCCTCAGAGGGCAGCCTGCAGATGTTCTCTGCACTGCCTGCACTGGAGGAATCCTCCCACAGCTGGATCCAGGCCTTTTGGAGCCCAGTTATGCTGCTCTGGTCCTTTTACTGACCATAAAGGAGTTGAAGTGTGGGTGAAAATCTCACGCTCCATTTATTAAAATGTGTCTAACCTTTCTGGGCATGAAGGTAGCACTGAGCAAGTGACCTGGTGTAAGCAGTGCTCCAGCCCAATGAGATCTGCCTGAGTCTGCAGGCAGCGCTGTTTGCTGCTCACACTCATCACAGTGGGGTTGGGATGCTGACGTTAAAGCCTGATCGATGACAATTTAATTGTCACGATTTGCAATTATCTCACTGCTGATCATTTTAACAGAAACATCCAGCTCACGTGCTTCTCCCTAATAGCTGGATGCAAGGACTGGTACTGAGGAGGGGGACAGTGGGGCAATGGCAGACACTGGGGCAGAAGGCAGTGGGGCAGCTACCTGTCATCAAAGGTTGCTGGGGTGAGGAACAGTGAATTCAATTCCCTCCATCCAAATACAGAGTGACCACTCTTATGCTAAAACAGGAAGGGAGAGAGGAGATACATTTCCCTTTCCTTCCCCTCCCCCGATAGGAAATGCCTCCTGGATATGAGAGCAAACACACACACACAGAGACACGCAGCACACGGTCACTGAGGGTGAAATCCTGCCCCTTCCCTCTTTACATGGCTGTGGAAGGGGGGATCCCAAGTGAGAGATCCTGTTAAATACTGGACAAGTCTTATAGTCTCCAGCAATGAGCCTGGCCCGTGTGGGCTGCTAGACAGAGCTGCTCAGGCCCTGGGCTCAGGATGCCATTTCTGTAAATTGCCCCTTCCCAGCTCATCTGTGTCAGTGCGACATAGAAAGAGAAAAGGGGGAGAGGCTGGATTTCATTCCATCACATGTATGGTGAAGTTCCTAGTACTGTTTAACGCAGCTCCGCTGTAGTTATGAGACAGAGAAACAAAGAGCCGGACAAATGGGTCACACAGATAGGTCTGTCTGCGGAGGCCTCTGCCCTCTGCGTCCCTGCTGCCTCGGACTGAACTGCAGTGATGGGTGGTTCAGCCTCTCCCCACAGGCTGTGGCCTCTATGGGTCACAGCAGCCATCCCTGCTGCTTGAGTCCTAGACCCACTCACATCAGATATGGCTGTTGTGGGAGGGAAGGTCTCTGTTTATCGAGTTCCCTGTCTGGTGCCCTCTGTGCCCATCCCCTGAATGGCCCCAGCTCCGTCCAGCTCCCGACTGTGGGGATGGGGGAGGGAAGAGAGCGATGGGAATGGGACTTTGACCTGGGCTGGATAAGGAACAGGGTCTTGCTAGCTCCATCCTAGGCCAGCTCCTGAACTTGTGGGTGGTGTCTGCCCCTTGGTCCTAGGGATAACAGGGAAGAGCTCCCCCCAGGGGCTTGGTAGATAGTGGGTGTCCCAACAAAGAATGGGGTGGACGTGCCCTTCCTAAACTGGATGCTCAGGTCACTATCACTGCTGAGCACAGCCTGAGTGAGACATTTTGTGCCCAGTGTGAGCAGCGTCTCAGACCAGCCGTGCAAATCCTGAGTGAGTTTGTTTTATTACAGCAATCCTAGCCACAGCTCACCAGTGCAGCTGGTGCGGAGAATTCTCTAAAAGGCCCAGGGAACAAGACAGTGACAGTTAATTGTTCTGATTGATTGTTTAGTGCTTGGAAATGAGCCCAACAGAGCTCTCTCCGGGCACATACATGACTTTTACATACAACTCAAAAGGAGTTAATCCCTGCCACCTAAACATGGACTCAACCCACATAACGTATCTGTTAAAGCAAGGGTGGGGAACCTTTTTCTATCAGGGGCCACTGACCTGCAGAAAAAAATAGTCGGGGGCCACACACAGCCCCACAGGCAGGGGGTGGGGCGTGGAGGCTCGGGGCTTCCCCTAGGCTCTGGAGCGGTGCCAGAAATGAAGGGTTCAGAGTGCGGGATGGGGCTCCAGGTTGGGGCAGGGGGTTGAGGTGTGGGAGGAGGTGAGTGATCCATCTGGAATGGATGAGGGGGATGAGGGGTTTTGGGTGCAGGAGAGGGCTCCAGGCTGGAGCCAAGGGGTTTGGAGTGCAGGCGGCGGCTCAGGGCTGGGGCAGGGGGTTGGGGTGTGGGCTCCAGATGGGGGTGTGGGCTCTGGGGTGGGGCCGAGGATGGGACAGGGGTTTGGGGTGCAGGCTCCAGGATGGAGTTTGGGTGTAGGAGGGGGCTCTTTATTCATTTATTTATAAATGGAGACAAATCTGACATCAGGAATTATAACATTCAAAAACCAGTTGGAGAACACTTCAACCTCCCTGGTCACTCAATAACAGACCTAAAAGTGGAAATTCTTCAACAAAAAAACTTCAAAAACAGACTCCAATGTGAAACTGCAGAACTGGAATTAATTTGCAAACTGGACACCATCATATAAGGCCTGAATAAAGACTGGGAGTGAATGGGTCACTACAAAACCTAATTTCCCCCGTACTAATTTCCCCCTACTGTTACTCACACCTTCTTGTTAACTGTTTGAAATGGGACACACTCATTACCACTACAAAAGTGATTTTTCCTCCCTTGGTATTCTACTGTTAATTGAATTGTCTCGTTAGACTGACCCCCCACTTGGTATGGTAACTCCCATCTTTTCATGTGCTGTATATTTATACCTGCTACTGTATTTTCCACTCCATGCATCTGATGAAGTGGGTTCTAGCCCATGACAGCTTACGCCCAAATAAATTTGTTAGTCTCGAAGGTGCCACAAGTACTCCTTGTTGTTGTTTTTTTAAAATCTCTCTCTCTCTCTCACCAAGTTCCCGCCTCTTGTTACTTAACCTTTTGCTCTGTGCTGCCTCCAGAAGCAGTAACTGGCCAGGGGGATGAGAACAGCCAGGAGAACCAGGATCACACCCAGAGCCACCATCCAGGGATTGACTCGCGGGAAAAACAGCTCTGCAAGAGAAAGTGCCATTGACTTGGGAGCAAACACATGCAGAACGAAGGCAGGACATTGACAAAGGTGACACTGTGACTAGTTAAAAGAATCTCACAGGGAAATACACAGTGAGATGTGGCTCCTCTGTGCTTTATTATTAAACCAGTGAGAGCCCAAGCTTTAGCCTGGTTACTGAACATGGTTAATTAATGGGAGGGGGCATGTTGGGGGTAGGGAGGGGGTAGGGTGCAGCTCCATTATGCTACTCCTATCCCCCACTGACATAAGTTCAGGCATTCCCTAGGCTGCTCTAAGCGATCCCAAGGCTGCAGCCAGTGCAGACTGGCCCTCAGAATCAGAGAGTTGTGACCAGCTTCCTGACACCCCCGACTCTCCTCAGCCACATGAAAGAATCTGGCCTAAAATATGTTAATGCAGGATTTTAATAAAAACAAAAGTTGAGCCTGGAGATTCAGAGTAATAATTCCTCCCGAGTCCTCTTCCCTGGGTCCTTGCTAAGTGATTAGTGCGGTGTATTGAAAACTGTGTAAAAATTATAAGCTAAAACTTGAATACCTGAGGGGATTCCTGGTCCTAATTGCAGGCTAAGGGGCTCTGTAGGGAGCGTACATCTGGGTCCTCTGCAGTCAGTCTGCAAAAAGCCAGCCTAGAGCAGGATGGGTTTGGTTCTGCCACTCTGCCTTAGGGAGCAGCCTGCTTTGTCTCTCTCTGTATTTGGCTGTGGCATGTTAGAGTTCTGGATTCTCAGAAATAAAGCAGTGTTACATTGCAGCCTTTCAGGAAGAGTATTTATGTTTTGTTTCTAACTCTCCGTGTGTGTGCTGTGAACATAACAATCAGGTAATACTGGGTATATCATGGACTAACCAGCAGTGCAGCACGATGAGACCTCAGACAAAAAGTGCTTTACAAATACAACATTCTTACAATTATAGTGATGAAATATTCATTCGAGAGTAACCAGATAATAACACATAAAATCGCAAACTTTTTTTCTCAAAATTAAGGTGCTCTTAGGTAAGATTTTGTTTCTGCATATTTTGGGCTTGAACTTTTATTGCTGGTATTTTCAGATGTAGTCTAAGTAGCAACGCTCAGACCATATTCAGGGCTCTCTTGTGCTAGTCAGGAAAAATGACTTTATTACCCAGATTTTCATAAATATTCAGCACCCACAACTCTCACCGAGAACAAAGGAGAATTCCCTCCCCCGCCCCCACTGAGAACTGTGATCCTCACAGTGCACTCGCACACACACACACACACACACACACACACACACAGAGTGAGATACAAACATAAATACTCCTGCTGGAAGGTTGCAGTGTATCATGACTTTATTTCTTAGAATCCAGAATCTGAATACACAAGAACCCCAGAACAGAGTGGGGGGGCCTCCCTAAGGCAGCAGGCACAACTCACCCCACCTTGCCTTACGGTGTCTCGTCCATAGGCAGAGTTAGTGTGCGGCAGGCTGGGGTGTCAATCCACCGTGCTCTAATGGACTGTGTGCACCCTGCTGCACTGCACTAAAAGTTCCCTGGTGCACGTTGATCTGTTCCCGTTTCAAAGTGGGGTAGATCAAAGAACACCTTGGAATTTTTAGTGCATGTAGCAGGGTCCACACAGACAGTTAGTGCGCGCCAGGCTAGTGAGAGGTGTATTTACACCCCCGCTTGCCACAAACTAACTGTTCCTGTAGACAAGCCCTGATTCTGCTCACACACTTTGCTACAGAGCCCCCGAGCCTGAAAACAGGACCTGGAAAACCCCCCACTCTTAAAGTGATAGCTTGCAATTCCAACACAGTCCACAGTACACCACAAGAACAGAGGAGAATTCCCTCTGCCAGCCCCACTGAGCAGAAAAGTGATTGCTGAGTGCTGAGCTGTTCTGAAAATCTGGTCCATGGTGCTAAATACCCTCAACTCCAACTGGAGTCAAAGGTTATGTATAGATTGCAATTAGACACTCTCAGCTGGCCCGTGCCAACTGACTCAGGCTCACTGGCTCAGCTAAGGGACTGTTTAATTGCTGTGAAGACATTGGGGCTTAGGCTGAAACCTGAGCTCTGGGACCCTCCGACTTCTCAGGGTCCTAGAGCCTGGTCTCCAGCCCAAGCTCGAACATCTACACCACAATTTAACAGCCGCTTAGCCCGAGGCCCTTAGCCTGAGCCAGCTGGCCTGGGCCACCAGCGGGTTTTGAATTGCAGTGTAGACATATCCAAAGAGAACTGAGGTTGTTCAGGACTTTACAAGACGTGCTCAGCACCTTGAAGGTTCAGGCCAATAAAACAGGAGTCACAATAATAAATATTCTCTGCCCATGTCTGCAACATCTCAATCTATCCAAATGCGGCACGGACAGGCACTGACCTGCTATGGAAATCTCTGACTCTCTCTCCTGGTCGAGTTGGGGGTTCCTGACACAGCAGGACACTTTCTGGTTGGACTCTTCTGTTATAACAATGGCAATCTCTGTTTGAAACAGGCCATTGGACTCTTGGGATATTTTTTCAGGGGCTGATGGTAAGAGCTGCCCCTGGAGGTCTCTCCACAGCACCTCGGGTTCTGGGTACCATCCGGCTGATCGACACACAACCCGGATCCCTCCATCCTGATGTCCCTCCACAGAGATGGCAGGAGCAGAGCCCAAACCTACAGAAGAAATAAATAAACTTGTGATAATCCTACAGTTATCAAAAGCCATTTCCTATTAAACTGAGAATTGAATGTGAGTCCATGGATGCAGTTGCTGAGTTAAACTGGCCAGATTCCAATTTGATAGAATTAATCTTAATGTCAGGGCTGTTCTATGCACATACTTGCTCCAGTTTAGTTAAAGTGGTTTTCTTAAACCGGTGCAAAACCCTGTGTGGACACTCTTAAATCAAGAAGGAATCGAGTCAAGCTTAATTAATATAAGCCATTTCCAAACCATTTAAGAGTGTCCATAGAGGGTTTTGCACTACTTCATTGTAACCAGTGCATGTGTATGTACAGACAAACCTTCAATTAATTCACTACCAAAAAACTTTGTTACTGGGGAGTTCAGGTTGCCTCGGCTGTGCCTTGTACCCTTCCAGAACGTAGAAGTTGGCAGCAGAAAACTGGACTTCACTGAGAGACAGGAAACACACCCACACTCACACCCATGAAATACACATATTAGATAACAAAAAAATGCAGGGTTAAGGTAATGCCTTCTGCACCGTATCACACTTTTACTGATGAGCGAAACTGAAATAAAATGAACTTAATCTGAATTATCTTAACCCAGCCGGTGGGAGCAGCGACCCAGTGGGGGTGGCAGGCGGGAGCAGCGAGCAGGTGGCTGGCAGGAGCAGCGAGCAGGTGATCGGTGGGGGCGGCCAGTGGGAGCAGTGAGCAGGCGGCTGGTGGGAGCAGCGGGCAGGCGGCCAGTGGGGGCAGCCGGCGGGAGCAGCGGGCAGGTGGCTGGCGGGAGCAGCGGGCAATGGGAGCAGTGAGCAGGCAGCCGGCGGGCAGGCAGCGGCTGGGACAGCTGGTGGGAGCAGCGGGCAGATGGCCCGCGGGTGCATTCCCCGCCCCCCCTCCCATGGCAGGAGCAGAATGCACACAGATGTACCTATGAATACTGAGTCTGTGCTGACCAAGCACAACAACTGTGAGTGGTGTGTTAAACGGGGGGCACACTACAAGAACTTGGTTGTTGGACTCAAGAATGTGAAGCAAAGGACACTGCCCAGCATACTCTGGGGAGGGTTTCTTGCTCATGCTTTTGTGTTTATGAATATCTCTTGAGCTGTTTTCTCAGATTAGTGCTAGGTGACTTTTATAAAAGAAACTATTTCTATCTCAGACTCTGTGCTTGCGAGAGGGGAAGAATTGCCTCTTAGAAGCGCCCAGAGGGTAGAATGAAATTTTCGCACCTTAATGGGTGGGGGCTCAAGCCGTTTTTGGTCATATTGTCGAAAAGGAACCCCTAGATATTGAACCCGGCCCTTCTTGCTGCCCACTCCAACTGGCAGAAGGGTTACATTATTATAGCACTTTTTGATTGTCAGTGTAACTTTTGTCAACAAAAGTTGGCAGTATAGACAAGGCCTATTTCAAGATGGGTGGATTTTTTGTTTTTTGTTTTGATTTTGTTTTTCTTTTTTGAAATGTAATCTGTACCCAGGAGATAATTCAGAAGGTACTGAAACTATATTTGAAAAGAAAATAAATTACACGGGCAAACACTCACCGGGAGGGGTGATGGGGATGGAAGAGGAGATGGGAACAGTGGTTGGGTCTGCAGCAAGGCATGTGGGTATTATGGGGAGGGGGATAAATGGGAATGGGTGGAAGAGGAGGAAAAAAGGGTTGGGGCCTCCTCAGGTAAGGGGAAGGAGTGGGGTGGGAGGTATTTGATATGGTAAGCGTTGGCAGAAAAAGTTGTGGGTTTAGGGGCAGGGAGTCCTGTCAGCCCCAAATTCTCCCTTTTCCCATTCTGGGACCGGGGGGAGCCCTACCCTTTTGCAGGGCTTTGAATTCCTTTTTCTTCCCACTGTATGTCCTGGGATCTGGGAGACCCTGCCACTCTTGGAGTGTCTAACCCCCTGATATGATCTGTGATCAAGGGAGAGTGGGGTGGGTCCTGAATGTGGTGAAAATGTAAACATCTGCAATGCGGGAAATGAAAAGTTAACATACACATCATGCCTGGGTGGGGTTGCCAGAGTGTGTGGGGGAGGGGGAGTTGGATTGGGTGGGCCTGGAACATGGCTGGGGAAGTCTGGCTGGGCCAGGGGCAGGGGGCCCAGCTCGGCATGATAGTTGGGGTGAGGAGCCCAGCTCAGTGTGCAGCTCACGTAACCGAGGTAGTGTGTGGCCCACCAGGACGCTGCTGCCTGTGATATGTGCTCCCAGAAATGTAGGGCAGAGGGGAGCTACATGTTCTGGGGGATGGAGGAGAAGGAAACAGACACACCAGTCTCCTCTCACACGCTGAAAGTAGCCGCTGCATAATAAAACTGTCAATGTGTTGGGACAGAGAACTGGGATGAGATTTCTCTCACCAGCCCTGTTTCGAGCTACACACTGCAAACATTGCAAAGAACCACCATCATCCCCACTGCACTATCACGGCAGATACAGGGGGGAGGGGCAGTGGGCAACCGAGGAGCAACTGAGTGGCCTAACAGAGAGTTCCCAGGACAGGGACTATTCCTTGTTCTGCCTCTGAGCTACTGGGGGATCTTGGGCAACTCACTTCTCTCCTCTGTGCCTCAGTTTCCCATCTGTAAAGTGGGGATAATGATGTGAAGCTCTTTCAGATCTACTAATGGAAAAGCACTGTACAATACTTTTGATTATTACCTAGGCAAAATCGTGTAGGAACTGCAAACCTAGGTGAGAACTACAACCACCTAAATGGCCACTAACTCCTACAACAAACGTTTCCCTTTCTGTTAAAAAAAAACAAAAACTAGAAAATTCACTGACAAAACCTTCGTTAGCACAGAGTTCAGGCTGCCTGGTGATATTATCTCCTGCCCCTCCATAGCACCGTGACAGCTCCACCCCCTGCTCCCCCTGCTCTCTCCACGGGTCAGGACAGCTACACTGAACACAGGGAATGCAGCTGCAGTGCAGGCAGATACATGCTGCAATTCACATCTGTGGAGCACAATACAAACCGTGGCACCTCCCTGTAATCCTTCCTTTTGTCTATTCACTGACAAAAAAACTCAGTTACCTCCAGGCAACCTTAACTCTGTGTTATCTCCTGCCCTTCCAGGACGCTGAATTCAGCAAAACTCAGATCTATAAAACCCAGGAAATCCATAGTGAAGGTAACACCCAAACAACCTTAACTCTGCCCCTTTGGAGATGGCAATAACCACTGAGAATTGGCTGCATGCACTAAAGCTGCATGCACTGTGCTCGGTGTAGCTGTAAGGATGAGTGGAGGGGATTATTTGGAGCATATTGGCAGAGCTGTCACTGTGATATGCGGAGTGGTGCAGGTGTACCTTGAGGGATCAATCATGCCTCATTTCAGTGCTGGGTTATGCAGGTTGTGTCAATAGCAGGGCACAGCCTCCTTGCCATGGGGATTGTCAGCAGCCTGGTGTCAGATATGCCAGTGATCTCCAGGGCTTGGTGAGGGGTAAGTGAAGGCAACGTCCCAGAAGGAATCCTCAGGGCAAGGGTGACGAGGCGATAACATTTTGCAAGTCAGGGGTGGTTTGTGTGCAGCAGGCTCAGTGTTTGAGTGTAGACCAGGAGTTCGCTGCACCTGGCCAAAACCTGATCTCCTCGTTACAGAACTAGCTGCACCTCTGTCCCCTGGCTGCTCTCTCTGACTGCACCTTCAGGGGTCAGGCCTCCTGCCTCTGCCTGTCCTGGGAGCGGGAATTCCTCAATTCTCCCACTCTTAGACCAGGCTCTGGGCTACAGGGCTCTGTGTATCAATCACTGTTACCCTGAAGGGGCCAGACACGAGCCGAGATCAATCCCAGCTGGTGGCATCAGTTTGGGGAGGATCAGAGTCATTGTTCAGCCCCAGGGGTGCACAAAATAGTTGTAATAACCACAACATGTTAATGTCACCTGACTGTTCAGGGGTGTCAGTGCGTCTCGTTAACCCCTCGCTCTAATGACTCAAATTTGGGCCACTAACCCCACCCCAGACTCCAATGAGTCGCAGCAATTTTCAAGACAATCTGAGAATGTGTCCGGGTTTTAGAGAACTTAGAAAAACGGATATTAAACATCAAACTAGAATCGACCTTATCCAGAGCAGAGCTGCCGACCCACTATAATAAGAAAAATTGTGTCATCTCACAATTAACCCTCTGACTCCACTTATTACCGCGCTGAAGACATTAAATCATCATCAGAAGTCACTGACCTGCCACCTGCAGTTCCAATATAGCATCTTCAAAAAAGACACTGGACTTAAAAAAACACTTGTACTGTCCCTCGTCTGACAGTCGGATATCGCGTATTCTCAGGGAAACACTCCCACTGGTGATGTCATCTTTCAAGAGCTCAGTTCTTCCTCGATATTCCTGCATTTGCTCGCCGTACTGATCCTGCCCATCACGGTACAGGTGCACCACTGCAGAGAACTGGGATCGGAACCATCTCAGCTCCATGTTCTCAGCGCTTATCCTGGGGGAGAGGTGGCAGGGCAGGACGGCCTCCCCACCTAGGGAGGCAGTGATTGGATGGTCAGGTCCTGTCACTGTGAACTGTGCTGTGAAATGTACAATGAAAAAAGGAAATTAAATCAGAGCGGGGCTGGAAGTGGCATTAATTCAGCAGTAAGACACACAGTAAAAGAGCGCCCTGCGTTAAAAGTGAGAGACCATTTAAAGACAAAAGCCTGACAGAGCAAATTTATCATAAACCAATCCAAGGTCTGAACACATTACACTTATACCAAAGGATTCACATCTGGCACATGGGACTCTCTGGTAGGTTCCAAATTCTTTCAAACCTTTGTCTAAGTGTTTGTCCTCTTGGTTAACAGGTCATGTCACTTTGCAGCCCAAGATCTTGGGCCTCTGGTCAGTTCAAATCCAGCTTTTATACCAAAAATCTTTGTTCTCTTGGGCTTCTGGTCCAGTTTATGCAATTCTCCCTAGGGGTGGTACTTCTCTGGAGCTGTTACCTGTCCCACATAGATTACAATCCCAAACCCACAAAGATACATATAACATGTATAGATAACATTGATAAAGGGGGTACAAAAATAAACAGAACATGCATAAAATGAATTTGATAGTTCCCAAAATGCCACAAGTGGCTGCAATATCCATCACACAGAGTTCACATGTGAGTGTTATACACTGTCCCTATTATCTCTGAATAGGGCTCTAACTTCTCATGGGCACCCTGGGGATAATGGTGCTGGGAGCCTGGTTCTCTGACACACCAAGGCCTTTTCGTGCTGCTCCAGCACAGGGGCCTCCTCATCTGCAGGGTGTGTGTGTGTGTGAGTGTGTGTGTGTGTGTGTGTGTAAAAGTTTACAAGGTGTAAAGATATGAAAAGGTTTACAAGGTGTAAAGATATGGAAACAGATCATCACTCTGCCGACAATGGCTTTAAAGGTAAAGTCAGAGGGCGGATAATGGAGACGGGGGAGGAGGCAGATAGAAAAGTGCAAGAAACAGAAAACCGGTCACTGTGGAACTGCACAGGATGTGGGGGTCTCGGTGCAGAGACTCAGCATCAGGAGAGACAGAGAGAGCTGGTTAAATTAACAGGATGGAAACCACAGCAGGAGTAGCTATGGAGCCATCCCGGGGGTGGAGTGGGTCACTATCAGGGCTTCACTGAGGACACAGAGTGAAGAAGCCGGCAAATATCCTCACATCCTCACTGTGAGATGAGGTCTCGCTCTGAGCCCTAGTCAGATGTGTCTGGTGCAGCATGAATGACTTGTGGGTTGTCACTTCTAAACTGGAGCCTAGGATTCAGGACTCCTTCATGGCTGAAGAGTCTGATTTGTGAGTATACGGTCTGTCAGTGCAGTGTATAGGAATTGGATGGTGCCCTTTTAAATAGTTTGTGAGCCCTGTAGTGGTGCTCACTGTGCTCTGTGTTTTAGAAGCTGCCAGAAATCAGCCAGAGCAGTAGGATGAACGCAGTGTACAGGCCTGACAAGATGCTGTATAGATAGTAACCATGGTTACTGGGGACCCAGCAGCGCCCTGTGGTTTCTCCACGTTGCTGGCTGTGGGGAGGTTGAGCAGACGTGGTTTATAAGACAAGGCAGTGATGTGAGATGTACGGTGACAACCAGCAAGAGCAACAGTTGCAAACCCAGCGAGGAGGCTGGAGCTCCTACCTGACGCCAGCCTGTGGACCTGTAGAGTGAGGCAGAGAGCGACGTAGCCGGGCAGAGCAGAGCTCACTGTGGAGCCAGGGGAGAATGAGGGAACCTTCCCCCTCATCGTAGCTTGGTCTGGGGAACAGGAGAAATAACAAACCAGACGGTGGGTGTGATGCACTGACAGTGCCATGGTTGTCTAACTTTCACAGCCCTGGTCCATTGGTCAGTTATGTTTACATTAGCACAATTCCAAATATTCGTACACTAAGGTCAGAGGGGACCATTCGATCATCTAGTCTGATCTGTGACACAAGCCAAAGACTCTCACCCTTTTACCCCTGTACTGAGCCCAAACTTGTGTTTGACTGAAGCATCTTCCAGAAAGTCACCAAGTCTTTATCTGAAGACAGCAAGAAATGGACAATTCATCACTTCCCTTGGTAGTTTATTCCAGTGATTAATCACCCTCACTGTTACAATTCGGTGCCTTAATTCTAATTTGAATTTGTTCATTTTTAAATTCCAGCCACTGGTTCTTGTTATGCCTTTCTCCACTGTATTAAAGAGAACTTTAGTACCATGTGGCAGATGGGGAACTTTACTGAAATATTTTTATGAACTATTGGTAGGACTCTGTACTGATCCCCTTGGCATCGCTGCTGCTTTGGGGGAACGAATTGCTTCTCTCCCTGGGACATGGCCGAACAGGCTAGGTATCTGAGATGTAGTGCCACTCAGACTGTCTGGGCTGGAATCAACACATATCAATGGAGGATCTTGAAAAGACAACGGGAAGCCTCAACACCTGAGCATCAACTCCTAGAGCAAGTTTCTTCCCCCCACCTCTCTGCAGGGAAGAGGAGCAATAGCCCAGACCTGGAGCACAAAGGGAGAAGGTGCCAGGTGACTGTGTTAAAGGACTGGGCTGACAGAGGCACAGGAACTCACTTGGGACTAAGAGACAGAAAAGGTGACAGGGAGAGAGCGAGCCAAGCTGGACCCTCTAGCAGCACAGCTCAGCGGAGCCCCAGCTCTGGCCCGGCTGAACCCTCTCTTAAACTTTGCTTCTCTGGGCTGACCTAAGGACTTTCAGATACCATAGGCCAGGTGACTAACAGATCGTTACTTGGTTTGGAATAAGGCTGCCTGGTGTCACTGCAGATACTCACTGAGAACCTTGAGCCCTGAAGGGGTAGAACAAGTCTCCTGCAGGAGTCTGGCTTGGTTGGACTTGCTTTAGGGAGCCGTGGAGAAAGCCAGGGATCACTAGTGCTCAAAGTCCCAATTTCTGAGTCACTGAAGCCATGGACCTGTCTCTGTGGAATTGTGTGGATTGTGGGGTCCAGCACAATAAAGGGGTCACTCCCAAGGTCCTGGCTGAAGGCCGGGGCACAGACCAGACCTTGTGAATCCATGACAGAAACTCACCTCTCAATCTTCTCTTTGCTAAACTGAACAGATTGATCTCCTTCAGTCTCCTACTGTAAGGCGTTTGCTCCAGCCCTCAAATAATTTTTGTGACCCTTTTCTGCAGTGTCTGTAATTGTTTGGGGTGCAATGCAGACCTGTAAGGGGTCACTTGCATCACTTGCCCTGACCTCCCGAGTGTGGCTGCTCAGAGCCCCCAGAAACCTGCCCGCGTCACACAGGCGCCTGCCTGGGAGCAGTTCAGAGCTGAGCTCTCTTGGAAACGTGGCCCTAGGCCTCTGGCCCCCAGCGCCTGCAAGAGGCTGCGTGGCTGTGAAGGGCAGTGGGGGGCTTCCAGCAAGAGCTCACACCACATAGCACCGATGGAAGCTCTGGCTGGGTCTGGACTGTAACAGGGCGAAGTGGCTGTAACCTGCCTCAGGCCAGGACAGCTGCAGGAGCAGCCACACTGGGGAGGAAGTAGGTGAGAGCAGGGCTGGCAGGTGAGTCACTCACTGAGCACCTGCATTCAGTGGCGGCCTCTGAGAGCCTGCCAGTGAGAAGTAAAGCTCCCCCTTTCCTGCCAGAAACCCCCATGAGGGCAGCAGCAACCTCCCCTGCCCTCCCTTGGGGTGAGTCGCCCCCCGCCCCCTGCCCCGGAATGCAAAGGGCCTCGAGGGCACAGACAGGTGCAATTTGCACTTGGAGGGGGAGATTTTGACAAAGACAGGGGAGTTAGGATCAATGGGGCTTGTGCTCCTGAATCCCTTAGGAGCTTCAGAAAATCTCCCCCTGCCTGCATCAATTGCACCCAATCTGGCCCCAGGTGTTTTCCTTCCATCTTTCACCCCCTCATTCTGGAACTTCACGGTGATGAGCTGATGATGAAAACACCTGCACAGTCCCAACAGTGCCCCCCAGGAAAATTACAACTGGTGATCGGTTCCTACAGCTGTCAGTAAATAAAGCAGAACAGCAAACAGCCATGAACCTGGCAGTGGATCAGTGACTGGACGGGTCTCTGAATCTGTGTGAGCATCTCTACAGCCACAGCTGAGTTCCCAGTTGGAAAGTGACGCTTTATCCCCCAAATCCCGGGAGCGAGGCCCATTGATAGCAGCAGCTTCTCGACTAATCGGTGCCATGAGCCAGGAAATACCAAGGAAGCAATTCAGCTGGGGTTGCAGTGAGTGAACCCCTACCTGTGGAGTCCTGTGGAGTTGTGTCTGAGCCGTTCCAGTCTCTCCAGCGGGCTCCCTGCTTCGCTAGCACCCAGAGCCATTCTCTCTAGGGAGAGCTCCTGCTCCCAGTGACTGGTTCCCTTTCCCAGGCTGTATCATCCATCCTGCCAGAGGGGTCAGGGAGCCACAGGGTTTAACTCCAGCCTGCCCCTGAGCTTTTCATTTAGTTAATATATTTTATATGTAATGGAAGCGCTGTCCTCTCTTGGCACATCCACCAGCTTCAAAACCGAAAGAAGAAGAGAGGCAGGAACGTGACTGTGACCTGCTCCTCCTCTGGACGGTTATGGTACAAAGATCAAATTCCTCTGACACACCCACAGCGCTAGTGAGAGGGCAGCTTTGGTGCCTGCAGCCTCAGCTCTTAACTTCGACTGGTGACACAGTCAGTTCTGGAGGCTGTTTTCTTGTGCTCCGGGAGTCGCTGTAATTACCTCAGCGCTGTGTAAAGAATGGGACCAAAGTCTGCATCAGCAGCCGCTAGACTCGGTGGCCGTGTTAATTTATTCTAGTGCCCTGAAATATTCCTCATTCCCAGCCCCACCCTCCAAACACATGCAGGATTCATGGCTGAAAATACTCATTGATGAAAAATTAGCCAATGACTATTGGGGGGATAGGGTTTATTGCTATGATCTCCAGGTGGCCCAGCCCCACCCTTTGGGCCTCAGCTCCTGCAATGTTATTCAGACAGCCTGGCTGAGACACTCCTCTCCTGGGCCCCAGCTGCTCTGCTCTTCTCCAAGAATAAGGTTCCAACAAGCCAGGGAAACAAAAAAGCAAGATGGTGCCTGGCTGCATGCAACAAACCTGCTGAATTCTCTGGGATCTTGGAAAAATGCTAAATCCCATCACCGGGGAATGTTGTGATAATCCGGGTAAAAATGTCCCTGAATTGTGAGCTGAGCTGTGAAAAGTGAGCAACTGTCATAAATATAAAGGGAAGGGGTAAACACCTTTAAAATCCCTCCTGGCCAGAGGAAAAACCCTTTCACCTGTAAAGGGTTAAGAAGCTAGGATAACCTCGGTGGCACCTGGCCAATGAGGAGACAAGATATTTTCAAAGCTGGAGGGGGGGAGAAACAAAGGCTCTTTCTGTCTGTGTGATGCTTTTGTCGGGAACAGCAAAGGAATGGAGTCTTAGAACTTAGTAAGTAATCTAGCTGGATATGCATTAGATTCTGTTTTGTTTAAATGGCTGATAAAATAAGCTGTGCTGAATGGAATGTATATTCCTGTTTTTGTGTCTTTTTGTAATTTAAGGTTTCGCCTAGGGGGATTCTCTATGTTTTGAATCTGATTACCCTGTAAGGTATTTACCAACCTGATTTTACAGAGGTGATTCTTTTACTTTTTTTCTTCAATTAAAATTCTTCTTTTAAGAACCTGATTGCTTTTTCATTGTTCTTAAGATCCAAGGGTTTGGGTCTGTGGTCACCTATGCAAATTGGTGAGGATTTTTATCAAGCCTTCCCCAGGAAAGGGGGTGTTGGGTTTGGGGAGGATTGTGGGGGGAAAGACGTTTCCAAGCGGGCTCTTTCCCGGTTATATATTTATTAGACGCTTGGTGGTGGCAGCAATAAAGTCCAGGGGCAAAAGGTAAAATAGTTTGTACCTTGGGGAAGTTTTAACCTAAGCTGGTAAAAATAAGCTTAGGGGGGTTTTCATGCAGGTCCCCACATCTGTACCCCAGAGTTCAGAGTGGGGAAGGAACCTTGACAGCAACATTAATAAAATATCACAATAGCCTATAACAATAAATGCTGATAGGAAGAGCTGCAAACAGAGCCAGAGCTACCCCATTGGATGCCATAAGCAGGAATAGTGCGGGGTGGCCCTGACCCACCCCTGAAAATTCTAACTGCATTATTTCCATAAATCATGGACCCTGAGCTGCTCGGGGCCCTAAGCTACTGCTTAGTCTGCTTATGCCGAGTGCCGGCTCTGGTGGGAGAGAAACCGACTGAATCAATCCCAACAGACAGGCTCCTGGTTTAGCTCCAGGACTGTGTTAAGATCATGCCTGGTAAACATGAGAAGTGTGGGATGGGAAATCAATGCACCAGAATGAGTGTGTCTGAAATTAGGCCTAGCTGGTGAATATAATACTGAGGGGGTGGGCTATTTCACCCACTGGTCCCCCTTGGGGTCCTCTAAAAGAGAATTTGGGGGGGAAATTAGCCACTGGCTGACTGGGAAATGGGTGAGCCGGAAAGAGCGAGCTTCACTGTCATGGCTGCCACCCACACTGTCTCTTGGGACCTCACAGTCCACCATTACACTGTTGGGCCTTCATAGTCCTGCTCCAGAGAGATGCACTGACCAGACTGCGCCAGGGAGTGACCCAGGTGGCATCACTACCTCCACCGACTCTGGCTAAATCCCAGACACCACTTGGAAGAAGAGACTCTGTCACACACACACACACACACACACACACACACACACACACACACCCCTGTGTGTCCTTTTCTTTCCCTAACTTATTTTTATTCTGTCCTATCCCTCTCCTTTTGCCATCTGTATATTTTGTAACACTGCTATCAGCCTGTGGCCAGAAAGAGGCAGCTGAAAGCAATGTCCTAAACAGCTGGATGCTGGTACAAGTTTGCTTTGTCCTCTGAGTGGCTGATCAGACTGTGTGCTGTGATTGTCCAGCAGCGAGGTTGTGAGTCAGAGTCAGACCCCCAGACAGAAGCTGCATTTTCTCTCTTTGCTGTTCTTTTCTCTCCCCTCTGGTGGGCTTGTCTTGTTTGGTCTTCTAGGAAACGGAATCGGACTTTCACAGCAGCAGTGGCAGCTTCAGCCCATCTCAGTTAACTTCTTCCCTCTTTCTCAGGAGGAAAGTATTGCCATTTGTGATACCAGCTAAACATTGTCATATGGGGGGGTGCTTCCTTCTAAAATCTCTCTACAGCTAAAGGGAATGGGAACAGAGGATTTTGTTAAAATGTGAGCCTGAGTCAATACTTTATATTTCAAATGTTTTAACTGTTTGCCCTTCTTTTCTGTATCTTTAATAAAAGGTTAAAGGGATGTTTAATGGTGTGTTTGCCATGGGACTAAGCTGGCTGAAGTCTCTCTATACCAAACCCCGAACCTTGTTTAAAACTGTTTAATGTTAGATAGTGACAGGGTCATGTTAACGCCTTTGATTCTTTGGGCCCATTTATTCCATCAACATTAATACAATATATAATATAGCATACAGTCATAAGCTCCATGGGGCCTTGGCTCAGATGCCTGGGGCAGTTCTCTCTTTTCAGAGCTACTGTTTCAGGCTGTCTGCAGACTCAGGCAGTCATTGTCTGTTCTCATTTTCAAAGTTATCTCTGCAACCACAAAGCTAGGAACATAGGCTGAGGTTTCGCAGCCACCTAGGGGATGGTACGATGACATTGCCTGGAGTGCCATATGCCCCATCTGTGACTGTGAGCAGCAAATATCACCAATGGCCAGAGATGGGACATTAGACGGGGAGGGCTCTGAGTTGCTACAGAGAATTCTTTCCCAGGTGTCTGGCTGGTAGGTCTTGCTGACATGCTCAGGGTCTAAGTGATCACCATTTTGGGGGTCAGGAAGGAATGTTCCCTCAAATCAGATTGGCAGAGACCCTGGGTTTTTTTGTCTTCCTCTGTGGCATGGGGCACGGGTCACTTTCTGATTTAAACTAGAGTAAATACTGGATTCTCTATTGCTTAAAGTCTTGAAGTCATGGCTTGAGAACTTCAGAAACGCAGCCAGCAGCTAGGGGTGTATTACAGGAGGGGGTGGGTGAGGTTCTGTAGCCTGCAATGTGCAGGAGGTCAGACTAGATGATCATGGTGACCCCCTTCTGGCCTTGACGTCTATATGAGTTGGGTGCCCAATTCCCATTAATTTCAAATGAGAAATGAACATCCAAATGTTGTATATGGCTTTGAAAATCCCCCCCTGTGATTTCTGAAGATGCAGATGGAGATTCTGGAGCTCAGTTCTGCTGCAAGAGGTGAATTCTGCAGCCTAAGAATTTAGAAATAAACTGGGCCCAGATGTAATAAAGGAAATAATATTTATATAACACCCACCTGCCCAGGCTTCCCTCTGCAATAGAGAGAAACCTCTACAAAGTTCTGGTTGTGAGAAATGTGATAAGGGCAGGCAGCTGGACAGGAGCTCAGCAGCAGTTCCTTACCCAACCTGGCTAATAGCCATCAGTGGACTTAACCTCCATGAATTTATCCAATTCTGTTTTAAACCCTGTTATAGTCCTAGCCTTCACAACCTCCTCAGGCAAGGAGTTCCACAGGTTGACTGTGCGCTGTGTGAAGAAGAACTTCCTTTTATTTCTTTTAAACCTGTTGCCCATTAATTTCATTTGGTGGCCCCTAGTTCTTATATTATGGGAACAAGTAAAAAATTTTCCTTATTCTCTTTCTCCACACCACTCATGATTTTATAGACCTCTATCATATCCCCCCTTAGTCTCCTCTTTTCCAAGCTGAAAAGTCCTAGCCACTTTAATCTCTCCTCATATGGGACCCGTTCCAAAACCCTAATCATTTTAGTTGCCCTTCTCTGAACCTTTTCTAATGCCAGTATATCTTTTCTGAGATGAGGAGACCACATCTGTACACAGTATTCAAGATGTGGGCGTACCATGGATTTATAGAAGAGCAATAAGATATTCTCCGTCTTATTCTCTATCCCTTTTTTAATGATTCCTAACATCCTGTTTGCTTTTTTGACTGCCGCTGCACACTGCATGGATGTCTTCAGAGAACTATCCACGATGACTCCAAGATCTTTTTCCTGATTAGTTGTAGCTAAATTAGCCCCCATCATATTGTATGTATAGTTGGGGTTATTTTTTCCAATGTGCATTACTTTACATTTATCCACATTAAATTTCATTTGCCATTTTTTTGCCCAGTTACTTAGTTTTGTGAGATCTTTTTGATCTTCATAATCTGCTTTGGTCTTAACTATCTTGAGCAATTTAGTATCATCTGCAAACTTTGCCACCTCACTGTTTACCCCTTTCTCCAGATCATTTATGAATAAGTTGAATAGGATTGGTCCTAGGACTGACCCTTGGGGAACACCACCAGTCACCCCTCTCCATTCTGAAAATTTACCATTTATTCCTACCCTTTGTTCCCTGTCTTTTAACCAGTTCTCAATCCATGAAAGGATCTTCCCTCTTATCCCATGACAACTTAATTTATGTAAGAGCCTTTGGTGAGGGACCTTGTCAAAGGCTTCCTGGAAATCTAAGTACACTATGTCCACTGGATCCTCCTTGTCCACATGTTTGTTGACCCCTTCAGAGAACTCTAAGAGATTAGTAAGACATGATCTCCCTTTACAGAAACCATGTTGGCTTTTGCCCAACAATTTATGTTCTTCTATGTGTCTGACAATTTTATTCTTTCCTATTGTTTCAACTAATTTGCCCGGTACTGCTGTTAGACTTACTGGTCTGTAATTGCCAGATCACCTCCAGAGCCGTTTTTAAATATTGGCGTTACATAAGCTATCTTCCAGTCACTGGGTACAGAAGCTGATTTAAAGGACAGGTTACACATCATAGTTAATAGTTCCGCAATTTCATATTTGAGTTCTTTCAGAACTCTTGGCTGAATGCCATCTGGTCCCAGTGGCTTGTTACTGCTAAGTTTATCATTTAATTCTAAAACCTCCTCTAGCGACACTTCAATCTGTGATGATTCCTCAGATTTGTCACCTACAAAAGACGGCTCAGGTTTGGGAATCTCCCTAACATCCTCAGCCATGAAGACTGAAGCAAAGAATTCATTTAGTTTCTCCACAATGACTTTCTCATCTTTAAGTGCTCCTTTTGTATCTCTATCGTCTCTGCAACAGAAACCTTTTGAAGCAGGATCATTGGATTATATTTGTCTTGCCAGCTGCTTTGATTTCTGGGTTTGATACCTCAGTATCTCCCCTGGATTTCCCCAGAATCTTTCACACAAATTATTGCTGGGAACATTGATATTCCACTTTCCTGTCAGCTTGCTTTCTTTTTCTTTATTCAACTCTTCCAAAGTTCATGAAAGAATAAATATATGACTAATAAGGGCCCAGAGACCACAGTGATGGGTTCAGTATAAGTACCTGAATAGAGCAGAAGGGATCACCCCCTGCTGTGGTAAAACCTGCTGGAGGGGTTGTAGCTGGAAGAAGTCTCCATGGGGGCCCATAGGGGATCTCCCATAGCTCTGTGAGTGGGTGGGGGTTGCTCTTCCACACAGTGAGCTGGAGAGTTGCCTCAAAACTGGCTAGTGCTGGGTGATGAGCAGGAAGTCAGGACCTTCTGTGTGCAGGCCCCAAGTCCCAGGCAGTCCTTGGAAACACAGCTCCTAGGGAGCAGCACTAGCAGGGAGTCCCCTGTGATAACAGCTGCCCCTGGGGAACCCCTGAAAGGGGGATCCCCACTACGAACAGGGGGGTGCAGAAAATATCAGACAGGCCCAGGTGATATTGTCTTTTCCAAGGAACCTGCACTGGGCTGAGAGAAGGATGATGGGTGTCCCCAGATCTGGACCCCCCATTCCCCTCACCATCTCTTATAGGACCCATGCCCTGTGGGAGCGGGGGCAGTGTCACAGAGACCTCTGAGCCCCAATTTCATGGGAGCAGGAGACCCTGGTGCAGAGGTTTCCTGTGAGAGCACATCTGGACAGGGGGACATGAGTCACCCCTGGATTTGGTAACTTTTCTTCACACCAGTTTGTGCTGAAAGGCTCCTTGTCTCCGGAGGCAGGAATTGTTCTAACCTTCAGAGTTTACAGCAATAAACAGGATGTGTAGCACATAAAACATTCCCTTATCAGGTCAACGGTTGCTTGATGGCCAGGGACACATGAACTGTCTGGCTCTTGGAAAGTTTCATTCTTAAAAAGAGAAGGAAGAAAAGTTTGAAAACCTCATCTAACACTGAACAATGTAACAATAGTGGCAGATACTGGTTCACACAGGGGACAGGGATAAGGGTTCAGAACCCCTCAAGGGGCAAGCTCTCACCTTGTCCCAATTGCCCCCCACTCCTACTGCCATCCCCATATGTCAGTCACCCCCATATGCCCCTTCCAGTGTCCCACCCCTATCCTCTCATCTTAGCCTGTTCCCTTCGGTCCTTGTCAGATACAGCCTCATGCTTTAAACCTGTGAGCTCCCATCCCACTCCCATTGGGTGAAGGGTTAAAATCCCCGCTGACATCAATGGGGGCTACAGCCGGGCTCCCATGTGGGGACCGTCCTATGCAATTGCCAGTGGCTCAGTAGCACATATGACAGCAGAGGGATGGTGGTGCAAAATCCAGTCACTTTAGCCTGTTTGCCCCCAAACTCTCCTCCCTCTCCTAAGACAGAACAACGCTTTGAAACATGGTTATTAAATGGGGATGCCCCCTCCACACCATGTTTATACCACTTTAGCAGCTCAGTGACATGCAGGTTACCGCCCCGCCCGCCCCCCCCCCCACACCTGCCATGTAGAAATACCCTGATTGCCCAACAGGAGGACGCAAGACCTTCACCAGCTGCTATTTCTCCCAGTGCTTGGCAAATAATCTGCCTGACTGATCTGACTCCACACAATCTGCTGCATCCAACGCAAAGAAACACTCAGACTGAACTTTCCCCTCATCCTGTGTCATTTATGACCCAGTTACAATTTATGACCATGTTTAATAGCAGGAGAGAGGAGCAGGTGGTGAAGGAGAGAGATGAAGAGTGGAAAGGTGTAAAAGATGAATATACTCTGTGGGTCAGGACCAGAGGGGGATGTGTGTAACTCACATTCACCAGAGGGTTACAAGTGCACCGAGGGGACCTTTCTGCTCCCTTGGGAGGGGTGGAGATGACACAAAGCTCACACAGAAAGTCAGGGTTATGGAAGTTTTGGAAATTTCAGCAAATGTAAATGCTACAGAACACTAAAGATTCAACCCCCCCTCCAATTTTGCCCCTCCCTTTGCTTTCTATGGCAAGCATTGGCCAAATTCTTCCGGCCTTTAGACAGTATAAAGTGGAGAATATTTAGTCCCTGAACTGTCCTTGCATGCAGTGAAGGGACTTTGCAGACATGCAAGACAGTACAGACTTGCACAACTGATGCTAAATTCCATGGTGGCAAAGTCAAGCAGATTTTGCTAGGTAGCAGTTACTGACACCCATGGTGTCCTATCACCATTTGCTGTCTCTCCTTTCTCCTTGGTCTCAGGGTAGTAAATTATGACAGATGGGGTACCCCTTACAGTTTTTTTACCTTTCTCATCTTCTGGTTCAGGAGTAGCAAACTGTGACAGGGTATCACCCACCTGTCACAATTTGCTGCCTCTCCCCTCTGTCGTCCTCTGGTCCAGGGGTAGCTAATTGTGATGGATCTGGTCAGGCAGCTCCAGCTCACATGAAGGATGGGCCTCTGGGCTCCCGACTCCCACATTGGCCTGCCTGCCCTGTCAATCAGGTTGACCTGGCGCTTTGGCCTCTCCCCATTGGCCCTGGGGATCTCCAGTCTCAGGATCTTAATTTTTCTTCAGCCTTTCCCCTTCCTTTTGGGATTGGGAGAGTGCCAAGCCTCCACTAAGTTTCTTAGGGTTGCCAAACCTCCCGCTTTCACCGGGAGTCTTCTGCAATCTGGCTCTATCTCCCGAAGGTTACTGAAGCCACACGGGCAGATTTTAGGCTACTGGAAGTTTTGTGGCACATCGGGGCTAAGGCAGGCTCCTTGTCTGCCCTGACTCCGCAATGCTTCCAGAAGCGACCAGCACATCCCCGCGGCTCCTGGGATCGGGGCAGGAGGTCTCTGCGAACTGCCCCCACCCTGAGTGCCAACTCCGCAGCTCCCATTGGATGGGAAATGAGGCCAATGGGAGCTGTGGGGGAGGTGCCTGCAGGCCCCCCTCAAGGGTCACAGGGACGTGCCAGCTGCTTCTGGGAGCAGCACAGGGCCAAGGCAGGCAGGGAGCCTTCCTTAGCCCCTCTGCACCACCGACCGGGAGCCACCCAAGGTAAGCGCCACCCGGCCAGAGCCTGCACCCCACACCCCCTCCCACACCCTGAACTCCCTCCTGCACCCCAAACCCCCTGCCCCAGCCTTAAGACCCCTCCCACACCCAAATTCCCTCCCAGAGCCCACACCCTGAACCCCTTCCCACACCCCAACCCCTTGCCCCAGCCCTGAGCCTCTTCCTGCACCCAAACCCCGTCCCAGAGCTTGCACCCCTCACATCCTCGTGCACCCCAACCCCCTGCCTCAGGCTCAGCCCAGAGCCCCCCTCACACTCTGAACCCCTTGGCATGAGACCAGAGCCCACATCGGGTTCTGGTGTATCGATCAAGGGTTGGGCCAAAGGACTCCCGATGGCCATGCCCTCCTCCTCCTCCAAACTGTCACTTCTGGGCATGTGTCCGTCTGGAACCCGGAAGTAACGCCTCCAGGGGGCAGGTCTTAGGGTGACAGGTGGGCGGGGCCTGAAGGGTCAGGGGACGGGGCCTGCGTTTGATTGACAGTAGGCCTCTCATACTACTCACTGGCAAAGCATGTTTCCTGTCCCTTCTAGTGGCTGGTGCACACACAGCACAAGAATTATTCCCATAGCTGGTGTGGTGGGGATCTGAAGAGACAAGGTTCAAATCATGTAGCAGAGTCAGGGAGGAGAACTTTGCAGTTCAATGTGTTTCTATTTATTTATTTATTTTTAATCATTGTTGTTGTGTCCAATGGCTTGTTTAATTCACACAATAAGGAAAAAAAATTTTAAAGCAGGATTATGGTTAATAAACATTTTTATCTGTAGGTTCTGGAGCAATGTACAACCAAACCCAGCTGTTCCACATTTCAGACATTCAGCACATAAGTTTCTTGCTAGTGCCACATCTTTGCATGTTTGAAGGCTGATGGGCACCGTGACCAGCCAGCCTTCCCAGAGCTCCATGAACAGTTCCTGAGTTATATAGTTATATGCAGTAAACACCCATGCAGGCTGGAAAGGAACATGTCACAGGCTGCCTAATGTACCCGGACTGGCGGATAAATGTGCCTCTCTCTCTTAAACACGTGAGTTAAGAATTGCAAGTCAGCACACTGGAAGTCTCTTGGCATATGGAACAAACAGGAGCCCCTTTGAGCCAGCACCCCACGAAGTGACCCATGGGGGGACAACCCACTTTTCAGGAGCAAAACAATGAGTTTTAGGAAATATAAGGAGAAGCAAAGAGATATTTTGTCCCCCGTTTCCTGAGGAAACACCTTGCAGGGCCTGGGGTGTTCAGGGAAATTGGATCCTGGTTACGACTGAAAACCAGCAGCTCTGTCAAAGACAGAAACCTTGGGAGAAACGCCAGGGAACTGGAAGCAAAGGGCAGTGGGGAGTGGCCAGGTGCATGGTGGCCTCACTCTATGGCATCTGCAGCTATTGATTCCAGTCAGACAGTTCCCAGAATGCCTAGAGTAGGGCTGAGCCCTGACTTCATTCTGAATTGTGGATGCTCAGAAGCTGTCAGGATTGGGCCCTAAGTAGTTACTTTGTTCCCAGCCTGGTTACTATGGGCCAAGTCAAAGGGACAAGTGCTCAGTGCAGTGTCCCTTTACAGTTCATATCAGGGAAGATGGCGATTGGTTGGTCTCTGGGGGTTTAACAATCACAATGATCATTAAAACTACAATAGATCTGAGTCGTTTGTATCTTAAAATGACTGAGAAACCTTCACTAACCTGTTCCCCAGAGATGCCGATAACCTGAGTGTTGTTAAACTTCTTTTGCAGGCTGGACCCCAAGGCACAAGAAGGTCCGATAACCTGATCTGGTGCCCCTCGAAATCAGTGGAGATTCCCAATCCCATAAAAGGCTTTTGGATCAATCCCTGAGTGCCTTGGTCAGTCACCCCGAGTGCCATTCACTGCACCCCAGTAACTGGGTTCTCTGCAGATGAAGTGCGGGGGGGTGGGGTTGGGGAGGTGAAATCCACCCCCATCCTGGGGCCAGGACATAGGGTTCCAGCACAGCCTGTCCAACCTAAAATAAGCCCCTCCCCCAGCTTGTGCCCTGGAGCTCTGGCTGCAGCTCCCCTGCACCACTGGGACTCCCCTTCCATGGGGCATTGGGGCTGCTTCCCCTCCAGTAGCTAGTCCAAGCCACCCTCTTGTTGCTGCAGCCCCACTACTATTTTTAGGGTGATAGCTCCAGCAGTGTCAGCATGTGTACATGTACCCGAGCGGGGAATCACACCTCCCAGGTGCTGTGTAGACGTGCCCTCAATCAAACTAGGACATTCGGAATGTAAGCAGGGTCTGAATGAGCCCTCCCCTGACACCTACTGGTGAGCTGGGGAACAGCATTTTAGGAGCCGACCTTGTTTCCGTGGTCACACCCACCCTGCCCGGTGCTCAGCATGATGGGACTGCTTTGCCCAAATGGTCCCTTTTGGCTGGTATTGGATCACCAGTCCCTTTCTTATTGGGGGCAGGGGCACTAAAGGGTTGTTATCCTTGTTGTGTGAATCGAGGTCAGCAGAACTGTGCTCGGCATACCCTGATTAAGGGACTCACCCCCACCTAAATGGCTGAAGGCCAGTGGAGTTGAGAGAGGGTGGTGCCAGATGTCTGTATTTGCTGGGCGGGGGGGGGAGGATACTAGGCAACATGTGATCATTCTTGTGTCCACTGTGTAATACCAGAGCTGATTAAAACTCACCTGAGAGTCTTGTTGTACGCTGACAGAGCTGAAATCACTGATAACCTGACTTAAGCATTAGGCCTGCTTTGGCATAATGTCTCTGATAAAATAGGACAGTTTATCTGTGATAGCAGTGAGGCTTCTCCTCTGACAGCTGAAATCACTGAGATCTGTGTTAGGTGGTAGGACTTCAAGACATCCCAGAGAGTGTGGGGCGGTGAGCGGACAGCTGGCCTAGCAGCTGGCGAAGTGGCGAGTCGAACGGTGAATGGCTGGCAGGGCAGCTGGTGCCAGAGCAAATGCCTGGATAGCCTAGTGGGCAAGGTGCACTCACCCCCACCAGGGGGGGAAAGTGAACTCTGCAGATGCACCTCTGACCTGTGAGGTGGGTGTTTGCTCATGGTTTATGTTTATAAATCCTGCCTGTGACATTTCCCCACATTAATGCTGGGTTACTTTCTTCCTTTCATTAAAAGTTTCTTTTCTACACTCATACTCTGTGCTTGCAAGAGGGGAAGTAATGCCTCTAGAGGTGCCATGGGGGTGGTGCGTAATTTTCCCAAGTTACTGGGTCGGGGCTCGGTTACTGGGTCGGTTCTATGTTGTATTGTTAAAAAGGAAACCCCGGATATTGAACCCAGCCCTGGTTGCTGCCAGCTCCACCTGGCAGAAGGGTTATGTTAATTCACAATGAAGGCGTACACAGCCACAGACAGACTTGCACTGAAACAACAATAGATGGGAACTAAACCCACTTGAGTTATTTCAGTGACACTTGGTGTGCAGAGGAGCCTTGGCTTGGCTGTGTCTTGCTGAACAACTAACCACCCGCCTGGGACCAGCCAGGCTACAGGAGCTCCCTGGGTTAAGGTCATTTCACTTGCCTCAGGTTGTGGGGCAAGTCATTTCTGCACGGCTGAGGTTGTGGGGCAATTTCAGCCCGTGCACATCGGCGGAAGCACTCTATGTAGAAGTCCAGTCTGCTGTCTCGACCTTCAGGAGTAGTCCACCTTGTAATCCTTCTTTTTGTAGTGTTGGTAGGGAGGTCTCTGTGGATTAGTATGCTGTTCAGAGGTGTATTGGAAATATTCCTTGAGTCGGAGATGTCGAAAATAGGATTCTAGGTCACCACAGAACTGTATCATGTTCGTGGGGGTGGAGGGGCAGAAGGAGAGGCCCCGAGATAGGACAGATTCTTCTGCTGGGCTAAGACTATAGTTGTCTAGATTAACAATATTGCTGGGTGGGTTGAGGGAACCATTGCTGTGGCCCCTTGTGGCATGTAGTAGTTTAGAAAGTTTAGTGTCCTTTTTCTTTTGTAGAGAAGCAAAGTGTGTGTTGTAAATGGCTTGTCTAGTTTTAGTAAAGTCCAGCCACGAGGAAGTTTGTGTGGAATGATGGTTTTTTATGAGAGTATCCAGTTTTGAGAGCTCATTCTTAATCTTTCCCTGTTTGCCGTAGAGGATGTTGATCAGGTGGTTCCGCAGTTTCTTTGAGAGTGTGTGGCACAAGCTGTCAGCATAGTCTGTGTGGTATGTAGATTGTAATGGATTTTTTACCTTCAGTCCTTTTGGTACGATGTCCATCTGTTTGCATTTGGAAAGGAAGATGATGTCTGTCTGTATCTGTACAAGTTTTTTCATGCAGTTGATAGATTTCCACTCCATACGACTAAATGCAGTGCCTTGCATAATGACTGGTTTCAGAGTAGCAGCCGTGTTAGTCACTATTCGCAAAAGGAAAAGGAGGACTTGTGGCACCTTAGAGACTGACCAATTTATCTGAGCATAAGCTTTCGTGAGCTACAGCTCACTTCATCGGATGCATAAAGTGGAAAATACAGTGGGGAGATTTATATACACAGAGAACATGAAACAGTGGATGTTACCATACACACTGTAACGAGAGTGATCGGGTCAGGTGAGCTATTACCAGCAGGAGAGCGGGAGGTGGGGAACCTTTTGTAGTGATAATCAAGGTGGGCCATTTCCAGCAGTTGACAAGAACGTCTGAGGAACAGTGGGGAGTGGGAGGGGGGGATAAACATGGGGAAATAGTTTTACTTTGTGTAATGACCCATCCACTCCCAGTCTCTATTCAAGCCTAAGTTAATTGTATCCAGTTTGCAAATTAATTCCAATTTAGCAGTCTCTCGTTGGAGTCTGTTTCTGAAGTTTTTCTGTTGTAATTGTACAATCCATGTGTAGACAAGGCAAGTGGTGGTTTCACCTCAGGGTAACTAGTCAAGAAGAATTCTGTGGGTTGGGGGATGTTTAGGAGGGTTATTGGTCACCTTGATTAGCTACACTGAGGTGAAAGCATCACTTGCCTCATCTCCACTGGGACTGTATAATGACATCACTGACTCGTGTTTGCTATTTCATTGAAAAAAATACCCTTTCTTCTAGGGTGGACATGAGCTAAAAGATGGGATCTAAAGGGAGACACCCCACTCTCGGCCAGGGCTGTGACTTTGTGTTCTGTGAGCTTCTAATTTCAATGACTAGGGGTGGCATCCATGAAGGGACTTAGATGTTGCAACTCTGGGCGTCACTGCACGTCATCTTTAGGTGCCTAGAACATCACAGGAACAACACTATGACCCACAAAGCCTGACTTAGGCACCTAGTCTCCCTATACAATGAACGGAGACAGACAGATACCTTAAAATGCCATCCACAAGAGCCGGCATGCTCGGTGGGGAGCCATCTAAACTAGCCAATGGGAGATGCGAACAACAGGGGTGTGTCCTAAGCCCCGCCGCTCTCGCAAAGATAAGTGCCTAAGTCTGCATTGCTGGGGGGCCCCCACCTCTGCTTAGCAATCCACGAATGGGAACCCACCGCCTGAGGCATTTCTTCTGGGAATGAGTTAGGCCCCTGCTGCGCTGCACACAACCTGTGGGTGGAGGGGGGGGGGGTTGTTTTTTTGCTGCTGGCCACCTCATAACTTTAAGCCAGTGACAGCACACTTGCCTGGGACGTGGGAGACCCAGGCTCAATGCCCCCCTCTTTGCTACAGAAGGAGAAAGGATTTAAACTGGGGCTACTCAGTTTCTAGGTGGATGCTGCAACCACTGAGCTATGGTACAGTCTGAAGGTGGGATTCTTCAGTCTCCCCTATTGCAGCTGGCTCACTGTGGGTAAATAATGAAGGAGCAACTGGAGCTGGGGGTCTGGACCCAGGAGCTCCCGCCCCTCAGATGGGCTCCCTGACCACAGGACCCCAGAGTCATTCTCACTTTCTGGCCAGTATCCATTTAAGTGTTTATCTACAGTGGAACAGTCACTGGGACAGAGAGAGAAAGAGAATGTCTCTGTAGTCCAATGGTTGGGGCACCCACCTCAGCAGGGGGAGACCCCGGATCCAACCCCTCTGTTCCCATCACTCTGTCATTATTTATCCCAAGTGGAACACCTATAACAGGAGAGGCTGAAGGATCTTAATACTTGGCTTTTCTTCCCTTCCCCCCACCCCTATCCTCCAAACAACTGGACACCTGGAGGAACGTTTGAAGAGCAAAGACTTTGAATGGGGGAAGAGGGTCCCGGGCTGGAAGGCAATTCCAGCCTGTGTAGTGAGGATCTGTAGCCTGCTTGTACCATCTGTCAGGGTAAGACACTGCTTGACTGAAATACTATTTAGTTTGTAGAACTCAGACTGCAAATTTATTTTTATTTCTTGAGAAACCAACTTTGATCTCTACGCTTGCTACTTATAATCCCTTAAAAATAATCTTTCTGTAGCTAATAAATCTCTTTTATATTTTACCTAAAACAGTGTGTTTTGGTTGAAGTGCTTGGGAAATCTCAGGTCAGTTTACAAAGGCTAGTGTGTGTCCTCTCCACATCAAGGGAGGGGTGGACTGGGTGAAATGAACTGACACTGGCCAGGCTTCTGTGCAAGATGGTAAAGTTCTGGGGTGCAAGGCTGAGGAGCTGGGGGAATCAGCTGAAGCCTCTCTATTGTTGGTTCATGAGTTGCTCGCAAAAGCATTCATGTAACTCGGTTGGATGAGTCCCTGCCGGTGGATGGCGGAATACGGGCAGCACCTGCAAGAGGTTTGTAGCTTCTCATCAGCATCACAGTGTGAGGGGAAGCTCAGGTTGGTGGGACAGAGGGCTCAGCATTCCCGTAGTCTGGGGACCCCGTCACAGTGATTAACACACCCATCTGAGCGGTGGGAGACACACAGTTCAAATACTGTGGGACTGAACTTGGGTTCCCCATATTCCAGCTCAGGGCTTTAACCACTGGGCTTGAAGTTATAAGGTGGGCACCACCACCTCTTCCATTGGACAGCTGTTTGAATGGGACCCAATCTGGTAGCCATGCTGGGAGGATCAGGCCCCACATGCGAGATCGGCAGCTGAATGCCAATCTTCCCTGGTCCATGACTCACTTGGGGGCTTAGGTGGGAGACGAGCCCCTCACGCTCCCAGAATGGGGCAGCGGCGTCTGGCCACATTATTTTTTTGCAAGAAAATAGGCTCAGTCCAGTGAGAACAAGGGAGAAAAATTGCATTTCAAAATTAATGGGAAAAGTTATCAAGACACCCTAGTTAATGTCTAGCTCTACCCACTATCCCAGGGTATTCTAACCACATACTAACCCAGAGAAAGCTTCCTACCAACACTACAAAAAGAAGGATTCTGCGTGAACTCCTCCTGAAGGTCGAAACAACAGACTGGACTTCTACATAGAGTGCTTCTGCCAACGTGCATGGGCTGAAATTGTTGAAAAGCAGCATCACTTGCCCCACAACCTCAGCCATATGGAACACAACGCCATCAACAGTCTCAGGAACAACTCTGACATTATAACCAAAAAGTCTGACAAAGGAGGTGCTGTCGTCATCATGAATAGGTCAGAATATGAACGAGAGCTGCTAGACAACTCTCTGACACCACATTCTACAGGCCATTACCCTCTGACCCCACTGCGGATTACCAAAAGAAACTACACCATCTGCTCAAGAAACTCCCTAAAGAAGCACAGGAACAAATCTACACTGACACACCCCTAGAGCCCCGACCAGGGGTATTCTATCTGCTACCCAAAATCCATAATCCTGGGAATCCTGCACTCCCCATCATCTCAGGCATTGGCACCCCGACAGCAGGATTGTTTGGCTATGTAGACTCTCTCCTCAGGCCCTACGCTACCAACACTCCCAGCTATCTTCGAGACACCACTGACTTCCTGAGGAAACTGCAATCCTTTGGTAATCTTCCAGAAAACACCATCCTAGCCATGATGGATGTAGAAGCCCTCTACACCAGCACTCCACACATAGATGGACTACAAGCCATCAGGAATAGCATCCCCAATACTATCACGGCAAACCTGATGGCTGAACTTTGTTACTTTGTCCTCACCCATAACTATTTCAGATTTGGGGACAATTTATACCTTCAAGTCAGCGGGATTGCTATGGGTACCCTCATGGCCCCACAGTATGCCAACATTTTTATGGCTGACTTAGAACAACGCTTCCTCAGCTCTCGTCCCCTAATGCCCCTACTCTACTTGCACTACATTGATGACATCTTCATCATCTGGACCCATGGGAAGGAGGCCCTTGAGGAATTCCACCAGGATTTCAACAATTTCCACCCCACCATCAACCTCAGCCTGGACCAGTCCATACAAGAGATCCACTTCCTAGACACTATAGTGCTAATAAGTGATGGTCACATAAACACCACCCTACTGACTGCTAGACTTACCTACATGCCTCCAGCTTTCATCCAGACCCAATCACATGATCCATTTTTTACAGCCAAGCTCTAAGATACAACCGCATTTTCGTCAATCCCTCAGACAGAGACAAACACCTACAGGATCTCTATCAAGCATTCTTAAAACTACAATACTCACCTTTTGAAGTGAAGAAACAGATTGACAGAGCCAGAAGGGTACCCAGAAGTCACCTACAACAAGACAGGCCCAATAAAGAAAGTAACAGAACGCCACTAGCCGTCACCTACAGCCCCCAACTAAAACCTCTCCAGCACATCATTAATGATCTGCAACCTATCCTGAAGGACGATCCCTCACTCTCACAGACTTTGGGAGACAGGCCAGTCCTCACTTACAGACAGCCCCGCAGCCTAAAGCAAATACTCACCAGCAACTACACACCACACAACAAAAACACTAACCCAGGAACCAAACCCTGCAACACACCCTGGTGCCAACTCTGTCCACATATCTATTCAAGGGACACCATTATAGGACCTAACCACAGCAGCCACACCATCAAGGGCTCATTCACCTGCACATCTACCAATGTGATATATGCCATCATGTGCCAGCAATGCCCCTCGGTCATGTACATTGGCCAAACCGGACAGCCTCTGTGCAAAAGAATAAATGGACACAAATCTGACATCAGGAATTATAACATTCAAAAACCAGTAGGAGAACACTTCAATCTCCCTGGTCACTCAATAACAGACCTAAAAGTGGCAATTCTTCAACAAAAAAACTTCCAAAACAGACTCCAACGTGAAACTGCAGAACTGGAATTAATTTGCAAACTGGACAACCGTCACATTAGGCCTGAATAAAGACTGAATTAGAGCTGGTTGGGTCCTTACAAAACCTAAACCTAATTTCCCCCTATTGTTACTCACACTTTCTTGTCAACTGTTTGAAATGGGACACTCTCAAAAGATATTTTTCCTCCCTTTGTATCCTACTGTTAGTTGAATTGTCTCGTTAGACTGACCTCACACTTGGCAGGCAACTCCCATCTTTTCATGTATTTATACCTGCTCCTGTATTTTCCACTACATGCATCTGATGAAGTGGGTTCTAGCCCACGAAAGCTTATGCTCAAATAAATTTGTTAGTCTCTAAGGTGCCACAAGGACTCCTCGTTGTTTTTGCTGATACAGACTAACACGGCTACCACTCTGAAACCTCCCCTCCCTCATCTTTCATGATCCTGCTGAGATGACGACCTTTGGCAACAGCAGCAGAAAGGTGCAGGTGGCGAGCAGGGGGTACAAAGGGTAACAGTTTATTGAGCTGCAGAGGGGAGCCTCTGAGGTCAGAGTCTCCTTTTTTATTGCACATCATTGAACTATTATCTGACAGATGGGCCCTGAGTCAGGGCACCAGCGACGCGGAGCCTGTGTGCCCCAGAACACACTGACAGGGAACAGTCATTAAACACCCCGCTGCCTGTGTGGACCGAGCTCAGGGGATCTGAGACGCTTCAGGTGCGGCTCTGAAGGGAGTTCCAGGGTAAGGTGCATAATTCCCTGCTCCGCTACAGACTCCCTGTGTGGCCTTAGGCAAGTCACTTAGCCCCAGAGTTTCCAAGGTGTTTTGATGTCTATGATGCAAATAGGCGCCTAGTGCAATTTTCAAAGATGCCTGGGCACTTAGCTTCCAATGGGAGTTAAGCACCTCGGTGCTTTTGAAAATCCCACTAGATGCCTAACTACATCTTTAGGTGACTACGGACATTCCAAACTTTGCCCCTGAGTCTCTGTGCCAGATTTGCAAAGCTATTTAGGCTCCTAAAGATGCAGACTGGAGCCTAGTGGGACTTTCAAAAGTGCCTGCGTGAATTAGGTGCCTGACTCCCCATGAATTCCCTTTAGCTCCTGCCCCATCCCATGCATATTCCATCCACTGCGCTTGCTGGCAGGAATGTCCATGCAAACAAAGGATTTCTACTAAATGTTATAAAATATTCCTGGGAAGCAATGTCTGAACATTTAGGCCCTGACCCAACAAGGTCCTTAAGTACATGTATAACTTACAGCATGCAAGGAACCCCACCAAAGCATGAATCACAAATATTTGCACCAAAAACCTGTTTCTAAGAGTTAAATTCAGCCAGTCAAGAAACAGAAACAATCCCATGTGACCTGTGTGTCCAATTATAACTAACCCCACAGAAATCAATGTATTTGACAAATGTATTTGAGCAAATAAATGTGAGAAAATTTAATGTGAGATCAGCTTGTGGGCAGCTGCCAAAGGGGAACAGAAGCTGAGCTCACTGGACGTGTCACATTCTGCACATTATTTCCCCAGCTCTGCTTTCAGCCCCTCTGTCCTCCCCTGGCCCCTGCCCCACCCGGTCTTGGTCTCTTGCCTTTTATTTATGCCTTTGCTCTGCCTGACGAATTACTGGGGTGTTACTATTATTCCGTATTATTTCTATAGCCCCCTCAGTGCCCTGGGCATGTTGTATGGTCCCTGCCCTGGGTGCTCCCAAGCGGGGCTGGGCTCAGGGGCTCACTCATGGATGTATGGAAGGAGAAGTCTGCAGGCCCAGGGCAATAGGTCAGGGTGGGCATCCAGGCATGGAGGCAGGTGCAAAGATAAAAGAATATGGGGTGGGGTATAGGCTAGGTGAGAGGCTGAGGTGGGGAGATAGTTGAAGAGCTTCCTGGGCTCCCAGGTCCCATTCACCCATCCTGGGCCCCTCGCTCACACAACCCTGGGGCTGGGCTCTCCCTCCCCTTCCCCTGGCCCAGCTACCGGCTGCCCTTCCCCAGCTCTCCCCACTCCCCGTCCCCACCCCTCCCTCCATCGCGCTGGGACCAGTTTCCCTGACACAGCTAAGTTGGCAGCACAAAGCAGCCCGTACAGCAGGTCCTGGCACTCTCACTCTTGGCCCCTGTGGCTGTTTCACTCCTCGCCATGGGCAATGAGTCCCTCGGGCTGTAAATGCCGGGACATTCCCTGTTGCTCACTGGCCCCATCGCACTCACTGGGATCCTGGGCTCGGCTTGTCTTTGGGAGTCAGACCATGCAGTTATTGGTCCTGAGGGGACCTGGGAATCCCCCCAAGCCAGGCTTGGAGCCGACCCCACTAGGCTTCTCTGGGAGGCTGTGGGGGAGGCTTTAAAATGAGGGGACTTAGGTCTCCTCCCCTAGAACATTCTGAAATCCCGCTGCAATTTTCTGAATTTGACACAATAATAAAAAAAAGTTGAGGACAAACATTGTAAGTGCCCAAGTGGGACCCTGGGTGGGGGAAGCAGCCTGTGGTGAGCTGGCCGAGTCCTTCTGGGGGAATTTTCAAAGGTGCCTGGGCACCTCGCTTCCAATGGGAATTAGGCACCTAAGTGCTTTTGACAATCCCACTAGATGCCAAGCTACATCTTTAGGTGTCTGCAGACCTTCTAAAATCTGCCCCTTAGTCTCTGTGCCACATTTGCAAAGTTATTTAGGCTCCTAAAGATGCAGAGAGGAGCCGAGTGGGACGTTCACACCTGCCTTGTAAGCCGATTTATATTTTTTTAAAATAATGTAAAAGTGGACTGGAAACAGGAAGCGTTTAACAGTTTCCCTCTATTCCACAATATCACTATCATAAGAAAAATGTATTTAACTAAGAATATCAACTTTATTAATACTCTTTTGAATATAGAAACAACCCAGCACTCTTGGATCCTCAAAAGCAAATACTTTCTAAAAAAAACCAAAATGTCGCCCCTTCTTCTACGATGTTCTTCAGGAGGCAGCAAACACTTTTCGTCGTTGTCCAGTGGGGGATGGGGCTGCCCCTTGCCCAGCCTGGGGCAGGAGTGGTAACTGCGGAGCGGGGGGAGGGCAGGGTGTCACGACACTCACCCAAGCCCCAGCTGCTCAGGTCCAGGAAGCCCCCTCGCCTCCCTTGTGGTGGGTGACAGAAGGTGGGGGGGGCTGCTGTCACGTGTGCACCTCCTCCCCTGCTGCTGCCCCTCACCGTAGCATCACTGGGGGTGGGGGATGGGGCATCTCCTTGCCAAGCCTGGGGCAGGAGAGGTGACTGCGGGCGGGGGCACGAGTCCAACACAGACCCATGCCCCAGCCGCTCAGGTCCAGACTCCAGGAAGCCTCCTCGGAGTTGGCGTCGTCTCCCAGTAGGTGCCGGGGGGGCTGCCATCACATGTGCACCTCCTCCTCTCCCCCCTCCGCAGGCGCAGCGGCCACCTCAGCCTGCCGCCCGCGCCGGTCCCTGTGTTGTAGCCAGCAGCGGCCGGTGAGGGAGCACTGCGCGGAGCAGCTGGCGGGGCTGGGGGCGCTCCAGGGAAGGACCATGGGGGCAGCAGGTGGGGCCGGGGCAGAGACTCCGCCCCAAACATTGGTGGACCCTGGCTCCAGGGCCCTGAATATTGCTGGAGCACAAGCCCCACAGACCCATATAACTCGCCGACCCTGCAAGGTGTATTTATGCAAGTTCTCGGTTGCAGAAATTTGTCCTGTATTTATTTACTTCTGAAAAACACCAAAAGTTAGATTCTGACTGTGTGGAGACATCAACTATTACAGAAACCACATTATAATGTTTACTTTGCTTACTATAGATGGGATTATAATAAAAATGTCATAGGAAAGATCCAAATGAGAACTCTAGCCTGTGTTCTTGCACATAGGTTGTTAAACCCTGGGAATTGCTGAGAGCAGATTTAATCGGGCGATATCCAGTATCCCAGAGCCGATACCAGTATGTACGGACAGCTACAGATGATTTTTCAAAATAGGTAGAAGAATCTACCAGTCAGCCTCACCTCAGTCCCTGGAAAAATCATGGAGCAGGTCCTCAAAGAATCAATCCTGAAGCACTTAGAGGAGAGGAAAGTGATCAGGAACAGTCAGCATGGATTCACCAAGGGAAGGTCATGCCTGACTAATCTAATCGCCTTTTATGATGAGATTACTGGTTCTGTGGATGAAGGGAAAGCAGTGGATGTATTGTTTCTTGACTTTAGCAAAGCTTTTGACACGGTCTCCCACAGCATTCTTGTCAGCAAGTTAAGGAAGTATGGGCTGGATGAATGCACTATAAGGTGGGTAGAAAGCTGGCTAGATTGTCGGGCTCAACGGGTAGTGATCAATGGCTCCATGTCTAGTTGGCAGCCGGTGTCAAGTGGAGTGCCCCAGGGGTCGGTCCTGGGGCCCGTTTTGTTCAATATCTTCATAAATGATCTGGAGGATGGTGTGGATTGCACACTCAGCAAATTTGCGGATGATACTAAACTGGGAGGAGTGGTAGATACGCTGGAGGGGAGGGATAGGATACAGAAGGACCTAGACAAATTGGAGGATTGGGCCAAAAGAAATCTGATGAGGTTCAATAAGGATAAGTGCAGGGTCCTGCACTTAGGACGGAAGAACCCAATGCACCGCTACAGACTAGGGACCGAATGGCTAGGCAGCAGTTCTGCGGAAAAGGACCTAGGGGTGACAGTGGACGAGAAGCTGGATATGAGTCAGCAGTGTGCCCTTGTTGCCAAGAAGGCCAATGGCATTTTGGGATGTATAAGTAGGGGCATAGCGAGCAGATCGAGGGACGTGATCGTTCCCCTCTATTCGACACTGGTGAGGCCTCATCTGGAGTACTGTGTCCAGTTTTGGGCCCCACACTACAAGAAGGATGTGGATAAATTGGAGAGAGTCCAGCGAAGGGCAACAAAAATGATTAGGGGTCTAGAGCACATGACTTATGAGGAGAGGCTGAGGGAGCTGGGATTGTTTAGTCTGCAGAAGAGAAGAATGAGGGGGGATTTGATAGCTGCTTTCAACTACCTGAAAGGGGGTTCCAAAGAGGATGGCTCTAGACTGTTCTCAATGGTAGCAGATGACAGAACGAGGAGTAATGGTCTCAAGTTGCAATGGGGGAGGTTTAGATTGGATATTAGGAAAAACTTTTTCACTAAGAGGGTGGTGAAACACTGGAATACGTTACCTAGGGAGGTGGTAGAATCTCCTTCCTTACAGGTTTTTAAGGTCAGGCTTGACAAAGCCCTGGCTGGGATGATTTAACTGGGACTTGGTCCTGCTTTGAGCAGGGGGTTGGACTAGATGACCTTCTGGGGTCCCTTCCAACCCTGATATTCTATGATTCTATGATTCTATGAATCTCCACTTAGAACTATGAAAGCACATGAGGTGGAGAAGAAGACATGTGAAATGATATATTAACATGGCTGTCCAGAGCAGATACTGGCAGATCTAGGTTCTGAATTGAATAACGAGGTAACAGTTTACAGTTGCTGTTATTTTCACTATGTGGTCAGTTACACAATCATGGCCGGGTGACACATAGCTTCAGCAGACCATGCCACCTAGACAGCAGCAGACTAGATAAAAACACAGATGAATCCATCACAAGATGATTTTAGGGTATTTATTTTCAAATAATCAACATAAGTTTAGGGCCCTCTGCCATGGATGACGTATTGTGAATAAATCTTCAAAACTGAATGATTACATTGAAAATGTTCATAACGCATCACGTTTAAAACAAAAAGTAGTCCTAGCAATGCCGTGTGATGTGCCTCCCCTCACACTCTGCTCAGCCAGCTCTTCAAGAAATTAGGTTCAATCGCTAATATCAAGGAATTGGACCAGTCGGTCACTATTTTTACAGAAAAAAGAAGAGGAGTACTGGTGGCACCTTAGAGACTAACCAATTTATTTGAGCATAAGCTTTCGTGAGCATTTCCACTAAATGCATCCGATGAAGTGAGCTATAGCTCACCAAAGCTTATGCTCAAATAAATTGGTTAGTCTCTAAGGTGCCACCAGTACTCCTCTTCTTTTTGTGAATACAGACGAACATGGCTGCTCCTCTGAAACCTATTTTTACAGAGCATTCCAGAAGGTGGTGGACAGAACCCAGAGGAATGGTGATGAATTTCCTGGAGCAACTTTCTTTTCTTTGTACTCTAAACCTCACTTGACAACAAAAATATCACCCTGTCGACTGATTTATGGCCGAGAAGAAAGGTCTCCCAATAAAACTTCATCAAATGTCATGTTAGGTGTCATTAAGTGCCAGCATCTTTACTACAATTAAGTTAATTTGTGATGATTCAGTAAAGGAATACAACCCCTTCTCTCTTTCTTTCTCAAACTACATTTGTTGTGTCCTTATAACCAAGAACATGGACAGCCTGGCAGTACTCTGAAATCAACAGTGGACACTGACAGTACATTCCCTGCAAATAGTATTTCTAAAGAAAAATAAATAAAAAAAATGAGATTGTAGAAGACATTATTGTATATAGCAGGGGTAGGCAACCTATGGCACTTGTGCCAAAGACGGCATGCGAGCTGATTTTCAGTGGCACTCAGACTGCTCGGGTCCTGGCCACCGGTCCAGGGGGCTCTGCATTTTAATTTAATTTTAAATGAAGCTTCTTAAACATTTTAAAAACCTTATTTACTTTACATACAACAATAGTTTAGTTACATATTATTGACTTATAGAAAGAGACCTCCTAAAAACGTTAAAATGTATGACTGGCACGGGAAACCTTACATTAGAGTGACTAAATGAAGACTCGGCACACCACTTCTGAACGGTTGCCGACCCCTGGTATCTAGGAATACAGCATTTCAGGTTGGGGACCATGTTTTGTGAGAAAAAGCAAGGAAGGGTCAAATCTTGATTACCGATTATATGCAGCTAGAGAGTGAATTAATGCTGACAGAACTTCAAAGAATATTATATAATCTTGTATGAGATAATTTAAATATATTGCTTCATTAATTCTATCATTTTTAAGCTATTAATTTTCAAAGGGGTAGTGCAGGAGGTGGGTGTATGTGCCCTGCCTTCCAGAGAGAACCAGTCAAGACAATAAAGAGAGGAGGAGAGGGAGAGAGAGAGCAGCTGCACATGTGTGTAGTTGTGATGTTTATGACACACGTACATTGTAACTGAACAACCCGTCTGACAATTTAATAGTTTATTTTGTGAAGATAAATATTTTGGATTTCTTGAAATTCCACAGTTGAAATACAAATGATGTTATTTGGAGAAGTTAAACTTCAACATAGATTTGAGGGAAGAATCAAAAAATAAATGTAAATAATTCCATTTCTAAAAATATGTTTAGATGCTTGTTTCTGAAATACTGTTGAAATGTCAATTAAAATATTCTTGTATTTACACCTTGTTGCAATAATATTTTCTAAATTAGAATAATCTTTTTTCTTTCCTATTTTACATTGAGATTTCACACCGCTAGAAAACGCTGACAGGAGTGAATGACCCCATCCCCCACCATCTGCTACCCCCGGGGCAGGGGACGGGGCAAGGCGAGGGCTGGGGGTTGCCAGGTGTCCGGTTTTCGACTGGACTCTCCAGTAGAAAAGGGAAACTGGCAGCGTCCGGTCAGCACAAAAACTCCAGTAGCTGCAGTAACCGGCCCCCCCCACAGGGGGGCGGGAGGAACAGCAGCGCTGGGGGGGCCAGTCTGTGCCGCGGGGTCACTGTCAGGGACCGAGATTCCCCCCGGCCGGAGCCGGGACCGGGCAGATGATCAGGGGAGCCGCGTTTGTACCCCCAGTGTTGAGATAGGGATGGAAATAAGGGCGGAGCGTCCCGGAGAAGGTGCCAGTGAACGTGAAGAGATGGGACCCGTCAGTCACATTGTAAAACGAGACCTCGCCCGCCCCATAGTCCAGGAAAATCCCCACCCGGCCGGGCCGGACGCTCACGGGGAGGGGGGTCCGGGGGGAGGTGAGTGCCTCGTATCCCCCGTCCCTCAGCCACATGGCCCAGTATCCATCCTCAGGTGTGAATGTGACCTTCCCCTTCCTGCGCACAGATTCCCTACAAACCCCCAGAGCCCATCTCGTCTTGTCTCCCACCCCCACCTCCCAGTAACGCCTCCCGCCCGCGAACCCCGCAGCGCCCAGGACAGAGGCACAAGGATCAAATCTCTCAGGGTTGTCGGGCAGATCCTGGCGTGTGTCTCCGTGGCTCACACGTTTCCGATCCTCAGACAGGACGAGGTGGGGATTTGCCGTGTCTGGATCCAGAGTCACGTCCACTGGGGAGAGAGTCACAGAGTCAGGGCCGGGGGAAGGGGCTGGTCACTGGGATCGACGGGAAATTAACCTGCGTCCCCGTTAATCGCTGGGGGGGGGGGGGGGTTGTTGCCTGAGGGGAGTCAGGGCCCTTCTTCCTGTGAGGAGACAATGGGGGGAAAGGGCAGGAGGAGTGGGGGAGGGGTGGGGAGGTGTCAGTGGGGGCGGGGGAGGGGAGAGGCTGATGCTGGGAGAGGAAATGGGAGGGGCAGGTGACAGGAGCACAGGGGGGAGGGGCAGAGGGGAGGGGCAGGTGACAGGAGCACAGGGGGGAGGGGGTAGAGGGGAGGGGCAGGTGACAGGAGTGGGGGGGGGGAGGGGTAGAGGGGAGGGGCAGGCACAAGGGCAATGAGGGGACAAGGGAAGGGGCGGGCACCATAAGAACAGAGGGGGGTGAAGGGCAGGATCCCGGGGTCTACAGGGGGTCAGGGGGAGGGGTGGGCTCCATGGGAGAAGAAGGGGATGGACCCCAGGGGGCTGCGGGGGGCAAGGGAAGGGGCGGGCACCAGGGGGCAGAGGGGTGTGAGGGAATGGGGGAGCTTCAATGGGGAAGGGGAAATCAAGGGGAGGGTGAGCTGCCAGGGGGTGAGATGATGAGGAGTGGGGAGGTGCAACCATGGGGGGTAGCGAATGGGCAGGCACTGGTGCTGGGGGGCAGAATGGGGGGTGAGGGAGCAGGTGAGCAGAAGGGGGGCAGAGAGAGGGGAGTGGAGAAGGGCAGGACCTAGGGGGGCAGAGGAGTGTGAAGGGAGATGTGGGCACCAGGGGGGCAGAGGGAGGATGAAGGGAGGGGTGGGACCCAGAGATTAGGAGAGGGTGAGGGGAGGGGCAGGCCAGTGCTGAGGTGAGGGGAAGGGCAGAGACCAGGGCTCCAAAGGGGGGCGAGGGAAGGGACTTGCACCAGGCGGGCAGAGGGGGCAAAGGAAATGGCAGGCACCAGGGAGGCAGATGGGGCAAGGGTAGAGCTGGGACTTGGGGCAGAGGAGGAGCTGGCACGAGGGGACTAGAGGGGTGGTGAGGGGTGCAGGTGTCATGGAGCCAGAGGGCAAGGGGAGGGGCAGAGTGAGAAATAAAGAGAAGGTGGCATGGATGATGGTGGCAGAGGGGCGAGAGGAGAGTGGGGTCAGTGGGGCAGAGGGTGGTGAGGGGGTAGGCACCAGGGAGGAAGGGGACAAGGGGAGGGTCAGGTGTTGGGGGTCAGGGGGAAGGAGGGAAGGGGTCGGCACCAGAAGGGTGCGGGGGGTAAGGGAAAGGGTAAGTGCCAGGGGGATTGAGGGGGTTGAGCAGAAGGGCAGACACAGGGAGGGCAGAGGAGGGGAGGGACAAGCACCAGGGGGCAGAGAGGGGCGAGGAGAGAGGCAGGGGCAGGTGGGTAGAGGGAGGTGTTAGGAGACGGCATTGGGGAGAGGCAGGTGCCAGGGGGTCAGAGTGGGGCTAGAGGAGGGGTGGGCACAGGTGGGTGAGGGAAGGGGTGCATGCCAGGGGTCAGAGAGGGTGGGGTGAGAGGCAGGTGCCAGGAGGGCTGAGGGGAGTAAGAAGGGCAGAAGCCAGGACAGCAGAAGAGGGTGAGGGGTGGGACGGCCATCAGGGGGCAGAGGGGTGAGGGAAGTGGCAGGCACCAAGGAAGCAGATAGGAGTGAGGGAAGAGGTGGAAGACATGGCAGCAGAGGAGGGAAAGGGGAGAGGTGGATGCCAGGACGTAGCAGGGGTGTGAAGTGATGGGTGGGCTCCAGGGTGCAGAGGATGTTTGGGGGAGAGGGGAAGGTGCCAGGAGGGCAGGGGGGGAAGGAGGGGGGTTTCCGGTGGGGCAGAGGTGGGTGGAAGGCAGGGGCACATGGCAGGGAGGCAAAGTGGGGGGCAGAGGGGCCTAGGGAAGCAGAAAGTGGGTGGGAAGAAGGGGAGGGGTGAGGAGGAGGGGTCAGAATAGACACAGGGTCCAGGTGGGCACAGGGGTGAGAAAAGGGTAAGGGAGGGGCAGGAGCCAGAGGGGTGAGGGAGAGGCAGGTCCCAGGGAATCTCTCTTGCTTTGGGGTCATGTGTGGTTGGTTTCTCGCTAACAGCAGGTTGGTGCTGGCCCCACACACACTGGGGGTGCAGCCCTACCCCAGGGGGTGCAGCTGGGACTCCCCATGCTGGCGGCCCCCATGGGCACCACCTTCCAGTCAGGCAAACCCCACAGCCAACCCCTCCCCTCTCCTGGCCCAGCCTGTCCGCCATGGGGCAGTGGTCTGGGTTGGGCTCACTGGGGCAGCAGTGCAGTGGAGGATTCTGGGGGGGTACTAATGCGTACTAATAGGCTGTTGCTAATGAGGCCAGGGCAGTGGGGAGGGGAGGGGGCATTTCCCCATTTACTGCCCCCTCCATCTGGGAGAAGCTGCACGAGGCACCAGTCCCAGTTCACATCCGCACAGCCAGTCTGCCCTGGGGGTTTGCACCGGTGCAAGGAAACCCCGGCAGACATGGCCTGAGACACTGGTGTGCCAGGGGCCGTAACCCCTCCCGTCACTGGGGTTATGGATCAATAATTACAGGGTGACTGGAGCAGGGGGGCTGGACTCCGGGTCTCCCAGGTTGGGGCCCGACACACTGGGCTGCAGAGTCAGTCTTGCTCCCACGCTCTGGACCAGTGCCCAGGGCAGTGTTTAGACACAGGGGGGACGTCATCAGACCCCCAGAGCCCAGCAGTTCAAGCCCTCATGGCGTCCCACGGGGGGATTGAACCGGAGGCTCCCCGCTGAGGGCCCAGCCACTGGGCTAAAGGCTGGAAGGGAAGCGGTGGCACCTTTCTGTTAATTGAAACTCGTCAGCAAACTTGACATAGATTCGCGAATAGTTTCTGTTGACCCAAAATATAATTTTGCAGCAAATAAACTATTTGCCCCCCAAATTACACCCAGCTCTATTTCAAACGTGTCCCAGCAACTTAGGAGCCCAAATCCCAGTGACTTGCAGTGAGTGACTATCAACATTCCCAGACACGCACAGTTACGGGCAGGTCAGACTCAGGACATCAGCTGTGAAACACTCCAGAGCTGCTATTTAATTTGCCCTGGGTAAAAAAATTCCCCGAGTCCCTGATCTCGCCCCCAAAATCAGGCTGAAAATGGAGACCCCCACAAATCAGCCTGAACTCTGCCCAGAGCGATTGTCCCATGGGTGATGCTAGCGGCACAGACCCTCTGCATTTGCACCTGGGCGTCTCCCAGTGCAGATAATGGTCACAGAGACCGTCCCAGAGCCCCAGGGGCTCCGGTGTCTCCATCTAACGACTGTGCCAGCCACCCCCCTCGCTCTCATTAACCAGCCCTGGATCAGACGCGCTGGGAACTTTCAGACCCAGACTCTGGACACACTCTGGGTTCATGTACACAGCCCGCTGCAGCGAGTCTCCGAACGGGGTAGACAGATTCAGGCTTGTGGGGCTCCCTCTTTGGCACTAAAAATAGCCACGTAGACGTTCAGGCTCAGGCTGGAGCTCAGGCTCTGAAGCCCAGCGTGGAGCCAGGTCTGCCCCTCACAGCGCAAGCGGGGAGATTGTCTGTGTTCACGTCCCCTTCACCCCATTCCTGGGACAGGGAACAGCAGCCCCAGAGCCCCTCCCTTCACCCCCAGGGCAGGGGAGCGAGAGCCCTTGGCCTTCGGGGCAGTGGGGCCTCCCAGCACCGATTCCTGGGTCAGGGAGAAAGTGTCTCCACCTGCAGAGCTCTGTGCACCCAGCAAATACACAGATGTGCCCGTGGATCAGGATCTGGGATGGTCCTCTCCCCAGGAGTGATGGAAACTCCCTAAAAGTAGAGGGGCCACCGGTGCCTGAACCATGGCTCTGCCCTCCCGTGTGCCCTCCTGGAGCTCCTGCCCCCGCACCACCCCTTCTCCCTGAACCCCTGCCTCACACATCTCCTTCTTCCCGAGCTATGGCCCTCACACTGCCTCTTCTCAAGACCCCACTCCCACACCGCCCCTTCTCCCCAAGACTCCACCCCCGCACTGTCTCCCCCCCCCCCAACACCCTGCCCCCATGGTTGCTCCTCTCTGCCCCCTCCCGCCCCCCATCACTCACCCTTACAGCTGGTAAAAAGTGGGAGACCTGGCCCTCCTATCAGTAAAAGTGATGGGGCCATGGTCTCCTGGCCCCTCTCTTCCATTGCTATTTATTCACCCCCCCCCAACCCCGGGAGGAGAGGGGGCCTTGGGGCAGTGTCAGTGAGTTCAGTGCTGGGGGTACGAGTGAAGTTTACATCCCTCCTGCTGGAGGGTATGAGGACGTCACAGCGGCCCTGCACTGTCCTGCCAACATGGCTCAGCCCTGACACCTGCTGGAGCCTCTCCCTGGGGAGGAACCGTCCCTGCGGCCCCTTCAGGCCTTGGCCTCCCTGCAGAGGTGGCCGGTCAGGCTGCCATTAACGAGAATTATGACATGAGCTCCTGTTCACTGGGAGCCGGACTCTGAGCCTGGGCTGAGATCGGTGACTGGGGAGTGAAAGGCCCCAGCTCCCTCACTGCCCCCCGAGCCAGCCCAGCGCCCTCAGCCATTCAGTGCGATAACAGCGATGCTCACACCTGGTGACACCCCCAGTGCCCGCAGCGGGCAGGGCGAGGGCCTGTCCAAGGAACAATGGGTGAAAGCTGCAGCAAGGGAGACTGAGGCTGGAGATGAGGAAACACTTTCTAACTCTCAGGGCAGTGAAGCTCAGGACCTGGCTCCAAGGCAGGTTGTGGGATCCCCATCTCTGGAGGTTTGTAAGAACAGGACAAACCCCTACCAGAGATGGTCTAGGCCCTGCCCCAGCATGGGGGGCTGGACTAGGTGACCTCTCGAGGTCCCTTCCAGCCCTGCATTGCTAGAAGTCTAGGTTACAGCTGTTCTGGGGCTGGGCCCAGGGCCCTGGGGGATCTAAGCAGGCGTGTGGCACATGGCAGAGTTAACTTGTTAGTGACCCTGGCAGCTGGCAGCTCAGCATCCCTGCCAGGGGCCTAGGCTGGCACATGTCTGGCTGCCTGTACCCGGCTCAGCTGGGTGTTACTGTGCTGTCTGGACAGGACCTAGGGTTGGAACCTGGACAGGTTTCCCAGGATTGTCCCTTTGTTCAGGTCACTGACCTGGGAAATCTGTGGATGAGGGGACAGGTGGTGTATGTGGAGCAGGCAGATGTCCTGTTTTTTTTGCACCTCAGAGGTGGCAACCCTAACAGGACCCCCAGTGTAACTGGTGTTTGTGTAACTGCCCTGGGTGTTCCCTCCCCCAGGTCTGTGTGGTAGGATACCCCGGAGTGCATGGACCTCTGGGCCAGTGGTGCTGCAATGTGTGTGCATGGCCCCTGGGCTCTCTGATCCCTGCTGGAGCTGCCCCGACTCCCCCAGCAGGCACCAGGGCACACACAGGGTCAGGCTGGGAGCAAACACACACACAGCTCAGCCACAGAAAAGCTGCCTCATGGTCTGGGCACAGTTTGTTGTAACTGGGTCAGGGGAGTGTCACAAGCTGGTTATAAAAGCCTGTCTGCCCTGGCAGTGGGGACAGGGCCTTCCTCCCCCCAAATCCAGGGGGACACTGAACAGCTCCTGTCTGGTCCTGTTACGCTAGAAGGAAATTGTGGCTAAAGCTCGGTGTGAGCCTGGCGATGCTGCTGCTGGGAGGAGAGAGCTGAGCAGGTCCGTTTAATTATGGACAGCTGAGAATGTCCCTCCTGCAGAGCCCAGGGACCGCCCTGGAAAGGTGACACCAGGGGGCAGCATTTCCTCACTAATCAGCCCTTTCCCAAAGGGGGCATGTCCCTGCTGTGCAATAAACCTGGGTTTTGTCTGCCCCTTTCCATCTGCCCCCAGTGACATTGCTGTTTCCAGCCCATTGCTTTTGGTATGAAAGTGCTGGAGCACTGGGGAAATGAGGAGAGAGCTCTCAGGGGCAGGTGGGATGCTGACGTGAATGAAGTGTCAGTTTTTGGTACAGTACCTGCATATAGCTGGGCTCTTCTCAGCCCTGAAAGCAAACACAGAGAGAGAGAGATGAGAACTCCTCTGAACACAGACACGCTGAGCAGGACACAGTGTAGAACACAGGTTATATTAAGGGTGTGTATGTGGGGGGCAGGAAATGGAACTTACCAAGCCCAAATTCAGTGAAGAGTTTCCCTAGAAAACAATAAATAAATAGATCTGAATCCATGCTTATAAAAAAGGGATGGGAGCCAAAAACCTAAAAGGAGTTTAACTCGTTGGAGAAAAGATGCACCTAGGCATTCACAACAGATCCAGACACTTGCACAGCCCTGAACAAGCAGTCCTGAAGGAGTGTTAAGAATGAAACAGCTGAGCTGCTAGCAGAAATATGCATCTAATTAAAATCAGCTCCTGACGCAGAGGAAAAGAAGGTAGGAAATGTTGCACCCTATATTTTTTAAAAAGTGCAAGAGTGATAAGGAGAATTATAGCCCAGTTAACTTTAATTCAGATCCCGGTAAATTGGTTGAAATTATAATTAAAAATAGAATCCAAAAGCATGTAGATGAACACATAGGTGCCGACTCCATGGGTGCTCTAGGGTGGGAGCACCCATGGGGAAAAAATGGTGGGTGCTGAGCACCCATCGGCAGCCAACACCCCTCCCCTCTGAGTGCCTCCCACCCGCCGGCAGCAGCTCTGATCAGCACCTCCCCCTCTCTCTCAGTGCCTCCCACCTGCCGCAGATCAGCTGTTCTGCGGCGTGCAGGAGGCGCTGAGGTGGGAGGGGGAGGAGTGAGGGCTGGGTGCATTCGGGGGGGGGGGGTGGAACGGGCTGGAAAGAGGCGGGGCGGAGCCTTGGGGGAAGGGGCGGAGCTGGGGATGGAACCTGGGGCAGAACCAGGGGATCGAGACCCCTCCCCCCCCGCACTTTAGAAAGTCGGTGCCTCTACTGGTCACTATCTCCAACAGGACAGAGCAGAAATTGAGGGTGGAGGATTCAGAAAAGGGAGAAGGTGTTAATTATAGCATGGAAAGACTTCAGTGTGGGGAGAGAGAGGTTATTATTAGGACTGTTCAGAGAGGAGACAGCAGAGGACATGGCAGAGGTGCACAGACTAACGAACAGCACGGAGATGGTAAATCGATTATCGGATGGTCCTAGTCACCCTCTCTCAACAGTTTTTTCCCATTTTTTTAAGTTGCTGCCTTTCAATTTCACTGAAATACTTTCCCAAGAAATACACAGTGACTCTTCCCCATCAGGTATCACTCAGACCAAGAGCTGAGTAGCATTATACATATCCAGGGAGAGTGAGGACAGTCACAGTATGTTAGATAGAACTGCAAAATTATTGGGGATGTAAAACCTCCCAATTCAGGGCATGAGCTGATCCTGAACTGCCTAGAGCTAGGAAGAAACGTCCCCTCTGGGCAGGGTATTCCATGACTGTCTTATTGGGGCTTCTGGAACCTTTTTCTGAAGCAACAGGGAGACAGGATCCCACAGTAGCTTCTTCCCTGGTCTGATCTGCTACGGCAAATCTGGCAAAGATTCTGTTTACTGAATGTACCACTCAAGTGTTATTGCACAAAATCACATTACAGTACCTAGGTAATTATCCCAAATGTCAACTCTAAGTTAATGCATTTGTGAAAATGTGCCATGAAATGTTATAAAAATGAATCACAACTTATATGTCTGAAAGTTTAGCAATTCACAATTATATGTCTAATCCCAGCCCCAACCTTTGTGCAGACAATTTCTCCCCGGCCACCACCTTCCTGATGGGGAATGTCCCTGATGGGGAAGTTGGAAATATTATTACAACTTAACATTTCCCCATCACTAAATATATAGTGAATGACAAAATAATACATTCACCTGCTCCCTTCTGTCAATGACTAGGAAGCAAATCCCCAGGTTATTTCCGTGGCTGGGGCACTGGTAGACATAGCTAGTGTGTGCAGAATGGAAGGGGTTACGGTGGAGCTCTACTTGGCATGCAATATAAAGCAGAGTGTGTTCCATTTGATAAGAGCCCTCAATAGCTGCTTAGGAAGGATAAGTTATATTCCCTCCTTGCTAACATTAACAAAGAAACATTACCTTTTTCTTCACGATGTTCTTCTACAAATAAATCATAAAGAAGAGGATGTGATTTAACATATGGCACATTTACAGGAGTATTTCCTACTATTATCTATACATACATGGGCTTACAGCTGTTCCCATTGACTACATTGTTGTCAGGCCCTTGTGTAATGTGATTATGCAGTCATTTGCTCAGCTACATTATTTCCAATTTTTTTAAAATTGCCACATAATTGTGCTCCACAATTGGGGCTTCTGACTTTTGGGTTTAACTGATAAACACTAATAAAATAAGTCCCTAATACAAATAAATACTTCCAAAGAGAACCACCTGCAACAATACAGCAATGTTTGCCTGAGTTTGCAGAGAGCCTGAAACCAGTGATCTGAGAGATACAAACTGCCCCCTTCATCTCAGGTTGTAGACTCCAAAGCCTTATAGTGACAGCATTCAGAGCTATTTCATGGCTGATAATTTGATCAGAACTTCTCAGTAGTGTGCTTCTCCCTCACTGGTTGATGTAGTGACAGAAATTGGGGTAGAGTGCACTGAGGCAGCTACTTGCCAAGAAGGCTGCTGGGTTTAGAATAATGAAATCAAGGCCTTTCCCTCCTAAATTTAATGTCACCTCTGCCTGTGGCCAAAGGGGGCAGATGTATCCCCTCCTCAGTCTGAAATGCCACCCAGAGTAGGTCTTCACTGCAGTTAGCCCAGATGATCAGCACCCATTCTGAGCCCCTGGGTTAACCTAACCTGGGTGTGAGCAGCCCCACTGCAAAGCCCTACCCCAGTTACTGTGTCCACACTGGTGCTGCGCACCCCGTGTGAGTCCCAACGACTGCTGGAAACATATCCCATGGTTCTCGGTGCTGAGTCAGCTAAGCCACACTGATTCTTTCCCAGTGAATTATGGGAGAACGTGTCTGTGCTTCTAGCACACCTGGGGGAATCATGGGACGGCACTGGAGGACTGTCAGCACTGAGTGATTTAGCTTGTGTCCTCACTGTAGAATGGGCAGGTTACCAGCCCAAGTGAAAGTGTTACCTGGGCTCTAACCCTCAGCCCGAGATGGGCCAGCTCCCCTGGACTGAAAGCCCCACTAAACTCAGGTGAGAGGGTTTGTGTGTGGACAGAATGGGGAGAGTTGGAGGCATCACTTCAGTAAGAGCCTGGCTACCTGCAGTAAAGACACAAAATCACCTCCCACACCTGCCCAGCTGCCCAAACCTCCGGCTCCCCTGCCCCAAACACCTGGGATGCAGTGATATATTTATAATACAAAAATCTCTATTTTTCATGGAAAGCAGCAGTAGAAGAATGCAGCCCATGGGCACTGAGGGTCCCCTTTCTTACATGGCCACTGGCCTGTCAGAAGACAGGGGATCCACAGCGATCCCGAAGCACAGGCCACGTAGGGGCCTCAGCAGCTCTGAAGCACTGCACAGCCAGATCCCACAGCCACCCATTCTGTGAGATCACAGAGAGGGGCTCAGGGGCAGACCAGAGTCAGAGGCCTGGTCAGTGGGTCTGTGAGCTGAGCAGATTGACTGGGCCCAACCTTACATCCAGAACCGTGTTAGGCTGAGATTTGAATGAAAGCGACACAAGGAACCAGAGAGTGAGCTCTCAGCACAGCCCCAGCTCTGCTCGCTGAGCATGGCCACCAGCAAAGGCCACTGGACATGATCCCATCACAGTGAGCAATGGCACAGTGAACTGGGCAATCAGGGCAACACGATGCTCTGTGCACTGAACACACTGCCTCACAAGGCCCTGCCTTGCTTGCACCAATTTTACCCAAGGTGCTTCTCAACTGATTCAGTTAAACTCATGAAAGTTTGTGTGTAGACACAGCCCAAGGGAGTTTAAAGGGGAATCCCCAATGAGATTTTGGACTCCCCCTTCTGAGAGAGGGAGCCAATCACGCACTGGTCTCAACCATTTCAGGTTGTTCATTCCTCAATGAAAGTCAAAAATTTTCACAACCCCCTTTTATTTATTATAAAAGTCAGAGTAAAACATATATCAATAACTAAGATAAGCCTGGATAATCCATCACAACCACTAAATTTACGGTATGTGACCTCCCAAACTCGGAAGGTTTTGGCAGCCCCAAAGTTATTCTGGACATTTTCTTTTCTTTTCTTTACAACTGTTATAATATTTTCAACACCTCACCCCCCATCCCCCACAATAGCCTTCTGTGACCCCATTCCAGAGGGTCATGGCCTGCCAGTGGATAAATGCTGGTTTAATTAGTACAGCAGGATGCCTGAGGGAATCACGTTTCTGTGAGGATCTCGAGATGTCAGTCAAACTCCCTTTGGTGTAATTGGAAATTACCCATCTACAGAGAATCTTGGTACTTTCTCATCCTCTTCATTGTTCACAAATAGCTACATAAAAGCTTTAACACGCCCCATTGGCCCAGACACTGACCTTTCTGTCTCTCCAGATCAGATCGCAGCATCTCTAGGGGGAGAAAAAGGTGAGAGGTGAGATTTCACCATCATGTTTACGGGCACATCACTACTGTTAACTTAGCACAGTCACACTAGGGTGAGAGAGGCGGACAGACAACAAATGGACACTCAGACAGATCTGTCCAGGCGCCTTTCCACTCAGTGTCCCTGCTGCCTGGGACTGAGTCATGGTAGCATACAATAGTGGGGACACTTAAAAGTCTCCCCACAGAAGCCACCCCACTGTCTGCGTCCCAGTCACACCCCTCTCAAATCTGGCTGTTGTGAGGGGGTTGAGAGAAGGTCTCTTTGTCTTAGGCCAGGTGTACACACAAAGTTTCACTGGTTTAATTTAGAAGTGTGTACAATAGCAGGATACCTCTCCCCAGCATGGAGGTGCTGCCACGCCTCAGTTTCCCCTCTCAGACAGTAGTTCCCCAGGGGTCTAAAGTCTGCAGCTGCTGGAGGGGTAACTTGTGGTCAAGTAATTTTGGGTTCAGTTCTCTGCACAAAGCTCTGTCGGAGCCCTTCCCCTTTGCAGGATCAACAAAAAGTCCAATGAGTAAAGTAGCTAAACAATCTGCTCCCCTCCCCTGCCCCCACTGGGTCACAGCCCTTCTCTGGGCTAAGTAATCCTTCTAGACTTCAGACAGCTCATCCCTAGCCCCCTCCCATCTCTCCAACTTTGCAGTCCCTTACCCAGGGCTCAGTCAGTCCTCCTACCCTCACCGTTGGGGTTTACGTCCATCTCCTCCAGGTGATGCTATGGGAGGCCCTGGGCTCCCCTTCTACTCTCGATTCCAGCCCAGAGACCCTAAATATGCAGGGATTGTTCACTCTGCTCAGTAACCTTGAGTCGCTTTTCCCTGGGCTGCTTCCTACACCGTCTGTCCCTTTCTGAGTTTCTCTGCAGCCTCTCCCAGGCTGCTGCTTCCCCGCTCTCCCAGGCCCTTTTCTGGCTAAGCCCCTCTCTGGCTATGTTACCAACCCTCCTGCCAGGCTGCTGTGCAGAGACCCATTCCAGATCCTTCCCTACCCTGGTCACCAGCCTATATTCCAGCCTGGTACCACGGCCTGCCAGGGGTATTAGCTGGAGGCTCCTCCATGCAGCCATGGGCATGGGCAGTGTGAAAGTAGAATGAATTATATTGAAATTATAATTCATTAAAGAAATGCTACTTGAAGGGTTTGTTGAAATATAGTTGTCAGGAAGAGAAACATTAAGGAGTGTGAGACAATGGGTCCTCAAACTAACCAACTTAGAGCTCCTACTGAGCTAGGAGATTGGTAAACGTTAGTATGCAAATAAGATATGTATGTATATTTGTTACGCACATTGCAAGGATAATTAGACCTATGCATGCAGGTTATTGGCTTTAAAATACTCAGGAAAGAGACCTGGGCAGCACTGTGGACCCCTCTTTGAAGAACTCCGCTCGCTCGATGTGCAGTGGTATTTAAAGAATGAAGTGTCAGGATGCACAAAGAACACGACAGAAAATCACACATATATACATCCTCACCGGTACTGGTCGCCCTGTCTCAGGAAGGATATTACAGAGACGGGCAATAATTATGATTTGAGCCCTGAAGGCAAAGCCATGAAAAAAGTGATTGAAAAAGATGGGACATTTTAGTTTAGATAGGAGACATGACAGAGATATAGAAAACAGTGAGTGAGAGAGAGATAAATTGGGTTCTCAGACCTACCTTCCCTCCTAGTGCAAGAACAAGAGGATACTCAACTAAATTGGAAGGTAGCAAATTTCAAACTATAAGAAGAAATACTCTTGTTTACATGATGCATAATTAGCCTGTGGACCTCCTTGCCACAAGATAGCATTGAGGACTAGAGTTTAACAGAAATAAAATGAAAGGACGTTTATATGGCTCATGAGAACATGCAGTTTTACACTGAGTAGGGTTAAAACAAAACAGACAAGCAAAGAAAAACCCCAAATGGATGAAGGATTCAGAAAGGCCCAGGTACTGATATGGAAATGCAAATATCCAATTGTGATCATTCTCAAAAACACAGGCGTTCTGGAAGGGAGAGAAACCCCCTCCTGCTTCAGGGCACAAGCCAAACACTGACGGGGGGTCTGGAGGGATTTGAGGGAAGTGAACTCTCCCTGGGGGCAGATTAGTCGATCACTGGGGTGACGGGACTGGGTGGGAGGGGGGGCGGAGCCCGCAGCCAATAGCACAGGAGAGCAAATGAGCAGAGTGACACTGTAGCAAGCAGCACGATGACATCATCAACCACCATGTCCCTGGCCACCTTCTGCCTGGCAGGTCACACCGGGGGTGTTAACGACTACAGCCAGCTCACAGCATGGGCACAGTGCTGGCTACACAGAGGGCAGAGTGAGCCAAACCCGCTCCCTCCCCTGGCTGTGTGGGAGCAATAAACCCCTGGGAGTTCAGGGAGTGGGGTTTGGGTCTGTTCATTCCGTGTCCTGAGTGTGAGGGACGAGGGGCAGAACTTCTCAGCACAGGGCACAAACCAAACTGACTTTTAGTTCATAGTGAGAGCTCTCAAGACCTGCCTCAGGGGTCTATGAAACTTCTTGCAAAGTCTGAGATTCCCCCTCCCCTCCCATTGCAATGAACAAAGGGACCTCACCTTTCTCTGCACGATGCGCCGCTGGAAGTGAACAACAGGAGAGGTGGGTTACAAGGTAGAAGATTTATCTGTAAGTATTGCAAACTCATAGGGGACATTTTTCTACTGGTAGAAAGCAGAACACACACTGGGGTGCTCTGCCTCTAGCTATTCCCACTGCCAGCGTTATACTGGGGACACAAGGCCTCGTGCAGGTAAAACGCTGAGTACATGGCTCTCCCCTTTCCCTATTGGCTGAGGCCCCACGCTGAACTCGATGGTCTTTCTGTCTGTCTGGAATGGGATAACTCTTGAGAACCATGTCCCATCAATTGCAGCGTTTCAGGGGATTTTCTAACTATCAATGGGCTGGACCCTCCTGATTTTGGTGAAAACAGGAGAACTGTAAAAGCCTGATCTCCACTAAACTCACTGTTTGATCCCTCAGGATACAGGATAAGCCAGTGACCTTGGGGTTAGGGTTTAAGGTGAGGGTGAGGTTAGGGTTAGCAGTGGGCCCCTCCCCCACTCCAGTCAGCTCTCACAGCTGCACTTCTTGCCTCCTCCCCCTCCCCCACCCCCATTATTCCAGCCAGGCCCCTCGCCTCCCCACTCTGGTCAGAACTCTGCTGATGTGGGTGAAAATCAGAAAAGCCTGATTTTATTGGAAATCAGTTTTTCCAGTTTTCTGCTTTTCACAACAATCAGTAGGGTTATGGCCAGAGTTGAGGGAGAATGGTGGTGCAGACCCCTTTGGAAATGTTAGGCATAGTCTGCAGACCTGCCGGGGTCTGTGGTCCACAGGTTGAAAACCACTGCTCTAGGGGGAGAAAAGTGGGAGAGGTGAGATTCCCCTGCCATATTTCTAGGAATAACCCTGACATCAGTTAATGTAACGAGCCCAGACACTGACCTTTCTCGCTCTCCAGTTCCGATCGCAGCGTCTCTAGGGGGAGAAAAGTGGGAGAGGTGAGATTCCCCTGTCGTATTTCTAGGAATAATCCTGACATCAGTTAATGTAACGAGCCCAGACACTGACCTTTCTCGCTCTCCAGTTCAGATCGCAGAGTCTCTAGAGGGAGAAAAGGGGGAGAGAGGAGATTTCATTCCATCATGTGTATGGTGAAGTTCCTATTATTGTTTAATGCCGCTCTGCTGTAGTTATGGAATAGAGAAACAAATGGAGAGACACAGATGGGTCCATCTATTGAGGTCCCCGCACCCCCATCCTAGGCCAGCTCCTGAGCTTGTGGGTGGTGCCTATCCCCTGATCCTAGTGACACATGGGAACAGCTCCCTCTAAGGCCAGGTTAGTTGGGTGGTGCCCTAGCTAAGAACAGGGTGGAAGTGTCTTTCTTTAGCTGGGTGCTCAGATCAGCATGAGCCAGGGAGGGAGGAGTGGATGGGTCCCTACAGGCATCGCCTCTAAGATCAGCTCTTTCCTCTTAGAGCTTGTCCATTTGGTGTCAGCCCTTGGGTACCAACACTGCTAGAAATGGAGGTAGCGGCATGTCTGCCAGTCACTGCTGAGCACAGCCTGAGCGAGAGCATCTTGTGCCCAGTGTGATCAGCATCTCAGAAAAGCCGTGCAAATCCTGAGTGTGTTTGTTTTATTACAGCAATCCTAGCCACAGCTCACCAGATGGCTGATGTGGAGAATTCTCTAAAAGGCCCAGGGGACAAGACAGTGACAGCTGATTGTTTCATGTTTGGAAATGAGCCCAACAAAGCTGTCTCTAGGCACATAGACAAACTTTACATACAACTCAAAATGAGTGAATCCCTGTGTCAGGGTTCCCTCCCCACTCTGAACTCTAGGGTACAGATGTGGGGACCTGCATGAAAGACCCCCTAAGCTTACTTCTACCAGCTTAGCTTAAAACTTCCCCAAGGCACAAATTCTTTGCCGTTGCAGGGTACGCTGCCACCACCAAGTGATTTAACAAAGAATCAGGGAAATGACCACTTGGAGTTCCTATTCCCCCAAAATATCCCCCCAAGCCCTTATACCCCCTTTCCTGGGGAGGCTTGAGAATAATATCCTAACCAATTGGCTACAAAGTGATCACAGACCAAAACCCCTGGGTCTTAGGACAATAGAGAAATCAGTCAGGTTCTTTAAAAGAAGGAATTTTATTTTAAAAAAAAGGTAAAAATCACCTCTGTAAAATCAGGATGGAAAATAACTTTACAGGGTAACAAAAGATCCAAAAACCCAACAGAACTTCCTCTAGGCTTAGTTTTGTGAAAGTACAATGAATTATATTGAAATTATAATTCATTAAAGAAATGCTACTTGAAGGGTTTGTTGAAATATAGTTGTCAGGAAGAGAAACATTAAGGACAAAGACCGAGTAGACGTCCTAAAAGACAAACTCGGCCAACCTAAAACTAAATTGGCAAAAGGAGAGGTTGATTGTTTCATGCAGTGGTGGGAAGAGGCAAATCATAGGTGGACAGAATCAAAACTTGCCCCTCTCAAAGATTCTGGCTTCTATCCCACCAGATGCAACTCATTTTACTGTTGTTGATTTGTGCTCTGCTTTCTTTTCTGTCCCGGTTCACCCTGACTCCCAGTTCCTGTTTGCCTTTTCTTACAAGGGGCAACAGTACACATGGACCACACTGCCCCAGGGCTATACTGAAAGCCTGTCATATTTTTCCCAGGCATTAGCCTGAGACCTTGCTGACCTTGTTTTCCCGTCCAGGTCCACACTAGTCCAATATGTAGATGATCTACTCCTCTGTTCCCCTTCATTGTCTGCCTCTGAAACTGACTCTTTAGTGCTCCTTACTGCCCTAGCAAATAAGGGTCACAAAGCTTCTCGCTCTAAACTACAACTCTGTCAAGCTTCTGTCACATACCTCGGCTTTCTCCTCTCCCAGGGTTCCCGTGCACTTTCTCCCACCCGCGTCCAAGCTATCCTTAGCTTTCCCCGATCCCGCTCCCCACGCCAGGTCCAGAAGTTTTTCGGCATGGCTGGATTTTGCAGACAATGGATTCCCCAATATGCCTCCCTTGCAAAACCTCTCCAGGAACTCACTCGATTCTCTGTGCCTGACCCCATGCCGTGGCCCCCTGAGGCCAATTCTGCCTTTGTTTCCCTCAAACAGGGTTTGGCTTCTGCCCCTGCCTTAGGGCTGCCTGACTATTCTAAGCCTTTTATCCTTTCCTGCCACGAACAATCTGGGTGTGCACTTGGAGTTCTCACTCAGATGCACGGAGAAAAGAACCGCCCAGTGGCTTATTTCTCTGCCACTTTAGATCCTGTTGCCCAAGGCTTACCCCCCTGCCTGCATGCTGTGGTTGCTGCAGCGCGCCTAGTCGAAATGTCTGATTCCCTTGTTCTCCGCTCTCCTCTTACCCTCCTGGTCCCTCACTGACCTCGCCCTGCTCCAAGACTCTGCCCCAGAAACCGAGAAAGAATCCTGGGTTGCCCAAGGTTGCTCTCTACATCCCGAATCCTTTTGGTGCTCACCTACTGGTGCCTTTGTAGCCCCCTTTTCACTCTAGCCATCTCTGGCCACCCTGCTACACGGTGTTTTGCATGTCGAAAAGGAGGGGATGGTCTCTACTGTAACTAAGACAGGATGGTGGGCCCCCCATTTTAGCTCTTTTACAGCCCGCCACTGTGCAGCCTGTATCATTTGCCAAAGCCATAATATTGGTAAACCTGTAAAAGTGGCCCAGGGGTTCCGGGGCCTGCCTCAAGCACTGTTCTTGCACAAATGCCTAAGTGTCAACAATATGAATTTATATTGGTTATGGTATGTTTATTCTCCGGTTGGATTGAAGCCTTTCCTTGTCGCAAGGCTGACTCACTGTCTGTTGCCAAATGTTTGTTAAATCATAGTATGCCTGCCAAGGGAATTCCTGCTACTCTGTCCAGTGATCGGGGTACACATTTTACTGGACAACTTGTTCAACACCTGGACCGTATATTGCATATCAAACACCTGCTACACTGTCCCTACCACGCACAGAGTGCAGGTGCAGTTGAAAGACGAAATGGTGTACTTAAGAATAAGCTTGCTAAAATTTGTGACTCTACAGGATTAAGCTGGCCAGTAGCCTTACCATTAGCCCTTATGGACATGAGATCCACTCCATCCCAAAGGCATAAATTAAGTCCCTTTGAAATTGTTATGGGAAGCCCTATGCGAGCTATGACTGCCATTACTCCCGTTCCAGATTTGAACTTGATTCACAGTGCGCTCCTTCAGTATTGCAAGGGACTAATGCAAGCTGTAAGTCACTTCCATTCACAGGTTCGAGCCGCCTGGCCCACGGAACCCACCTCCGACGCTTGCCACAACCTCGAGCCAGGTGATTGCATCTACGTACGGCGCCATCATCGAAAGCACGCCTTGGAGCCCCGGTGGAAGGGTCCTCATCAGGTACTGCTTACTACACAGACGGCTGTTAAACTATCTGGCATCGCAGCGTGGATACATGCTTCACAGTGTAAGAAGGCACCATCCCCAGAGAACCAATCACCACCTCAGAACAACGCAGAGTCAATTTTGACTCCAGAAGAAGACCTAGAGGAACAGTCTGCAATACCTTACAATCTAAGTTCTCGTAAGGGTTGCCAGAAGCAGACGACGAAAAAAAAAAAGAAAAAGCAGTAGCGAGCCTAGCGCCTACTGCCTGGTGAGCGTAAAACAGTGACTGCGGTTCCCTCAGCTGAGGTTGTCAGAACCAGAAGAGCCTTGCCTCCAACATGCGCCTCTGCCTGTTCCTCAGCTGCTGGTATCTTACGGTCTGGGGAGACCACGATGACAATTCTTTTATCCAGCAGCAGGTGTGGATAGCTCAGACCCTTAATATTTCTAATTGCTGGGTCTGCAGCCACATCCCAGCCCACTCTCAAACTGGTGTTCCTGTCCTGGCTGTCCCACTCAAGTCCCCAGACCTCACTGGAGGGCCTCGTCCGTTTAACAAAATATGGAACAGCAATGACACTTGGGAAGCGGTGGGAATAAAGGCATCTAAATGGATAAGTGTGGTGGAGGGAAAAGGTCATTGGTGTTGGGTGTGTAATGGGACAGGGCTGGATCTGGGGAAAAGCCGTTGCCTTCAGCATATTGTGGCCAATGGTGTATGGGATTATTCAAAGAAAACTAAAAAGTGGCGGGCCAGGTCTGGAGATATGAATTTTTTCTCAACCTGGGATCAAACAGAGAAATCAATCTCATGTTCCCTCTACAGTAACCATAGTGAAAACAATACAATCTTTCAATGTCATGCAAATAACACCACTCCTCGTAAGGAGAATTACCCTGTACCCTTTGGGGGATACTACTCCTCTTTGCAAAAGAAATGCTACTTGAAGCGTTTGTTGAAATATAGTTTTCAGGAAGAGAAACATTAAGGCGTGTGAGACAATGGGTCCTCAAACTAATTAACTTAGAGCTCCTACTGAGCTAGGAGATTGGTAAACGTTAGTATGCAAATAAGATATGTATGTATATTTGTTACGCACATTGCAAGGATAATTAGACCTATGCATGCGGGTTATTGGCTTTAAAATACTCAGGAAAGAGACCTGGGCAGCACTGTGGACCCCTCTTTGAAGAACTCCGCTCGCTCGATGTGCAGTGGTATTTAAAGAATGAAGTGTCAGGATGCACAAAGAACACGACAGAAAATCACACATATATACATCCTCACCGGTACTGGTCGCCCTGTCTCAGGAAGGATATTACAGAGACGGGCAATAATTATGATTTGAGCCCTGAAGGCAAAGCCATGAAAAAAGTGATTGAAAAAGATGGGACATTTTAGTTTAGATAGGAGACATGACAGAGATATAGAAAACAGTGAGTGAGAGAGAGATAAATTGGGTTCTCAGACCTACCTTCCCTCCTAGTGCAAGAACAAGAGGATACTCAACTAAATTGGAAGGTAGCAAATTTCAAACTATAAGAAGAAATACTCTTGTTTACATGATGCATAATTAGCCTGTGGACCTCCTTGCCACAAGATAGCATTGAGGACTAGAGTTTAACAGAAATAAAATGAAAGGACGTTTATATGGCTCATGAGAACATGCAGTTTTACACTGAGTAGGGTTAAAACAAAACAGACAAGCAAAGAAAAACCCCAAATGGATGAAGGATTCAGAAAGGCCCAGGTACTGATATGGAAATGCAAATATCCAATTGTGATCATTCTCAAAAACACAGGCATTCTGGAAGGGAGAGAAACCCCCTCCTGCTTCAGGGCACAAGCCAAACACTGACGGGGGGTCTGGAGGGATTTGAGGGAAGTGAACTCTCCCTGGGGGCAGATTAGTCGATCACTGGGGTGACGGGACTGGGTGGGAGGGGGGGCGGAGCCCGCAGCCAATAGCACAGGAGAGCAAATGAGCAGAGTGACACTGTAGCAAGCAGCACGATGACATCATCAACCACCATGTCCCTGGCCACCTTCTGCCTGGCAGGTCACACCGGGGGTGTTAACGACTACAGCCAGCTCACAGCATGGGCACAGTGCTGGCTACACAGAGGGCAGAGTGAGCCAAACCCGCTCCCTCCCCTGGCTGTGTGGGAGCAATAAACCCCTGGGAGTTCAGGGAGTGGGGTTTGGGTCTGTTCATTCCGTGTCCTGAGTGTGAGGGACGAGGGGCAGAACTTCTCTGCACAGGGCACAAACCAAACTGACTTTTAGTTCATAGTGAGAGCTCTCAAGACCTGCCTCAGGGGTCTATGAAACTTCTTGCAAAGTCTGAGATTCCCCCTCCCCTCCCATTGCAATGAACAAAGGGACCTCACCTTTCTCTGCACGATGCGCCGCTGGAAGTGAACAACAGGAGAGGTGGGTTACAAGGTAGAAGATTTATCTGTAAGTATTGCAAACTCATAGGGGACATTTTTCTACTGGTAGAAAGCAGAACACACACTGGGGTGCTCTGCCTCTAGCTATTCCCACTGCCAGCGTTATACTGGGGACACAAGGCCTCGTGCAGGTAAAACGCTGAGTACATGGCTCTCCCCTTTCCCTATTGGCTGAGGCCCCACGCTGAACTCGATGGTCTTTCTGTCTGTCTGGAATGGGATAACTCTTGAGAACCATGTCCCATCAATTGCAGCGTTTCAGGGGATTTTCTAACTATCAATGGGCTGGACCCTCCTGATTTTGGTGAAAACAGGAGAACTGTAAAAGCCTGATTTCCACTAAACTCACTGTTTGATCCCTCAGGATACAGGATAAGCCAGTGACCTTGGGGTTAGGGTTTAAGGTGAGGGTGAGGTTAGGGTTAGCAGTGGGCCCCTCCCCCACTCCAGTCAGCTCCCACAGCTGCACTTCTTGCCTCCTCCCCCCCGCCCCCCAGCCCCCCGTATTCCAGCCAGGCCCCTCGCCTCCCCACTCTGGTCAGAACTCTGATGATGTGGGTGAAAATCACAAAAGCCTCATATAATTGGAAATCAGTTTTTCCAGTTTTCTGCTTTTCACAACAATCAGTAGGGTTATGGCCAGAGTTGAGGGAGAATGGTGGTGCAGACCCCTTTGGAAATGTTAGGCATAGTCTGCAGACCTGCCGGGATCTGTGGTCCACAGGTTGAAAACCACTGCTCTAGGGGGAGAAAATGGGGAGAGCTGAGATTCCCCTGTCGTATTTCTAGGAATAACCCTGACATCAGTTAATGTAACGAGCCCAGACACTGACCTTTCTCGTTCTCCAGTTCAGATCGCAGAGTCTCTAGAGGGAGAAAAGGGGGAGAGATGAGATTTCATTCCATCATGTGTATGGTGAAGTTCCTATTATTGTTTAATGCAGCTCTGCTGTAGTTATGCAATAGAGAAACAAATGGAGAGACACAGATGGGTCCATCTATTGAGGTCCCCACACCCCCATCCTAGGCCAGCTCCTGAGCTTGTGGGTGGTGCCTGTCCCCTGATCCTAGTGACACATGGGAACAGCTCCCTCTAAGGCCAGGTTAGTTGGGTGGTGCCCTAGCTAAGAACAGGGTGGAAGTGTCTTTCTTTAGCTGGGTGTTCAGGTCAACATGAGCCAGGGAGGGAGGTGTGGATGGGCCCCTACAAGCATCGCCTCTAAGATCAGCTCTTTCCCACTTGGAGCTCGTCCATTTGGTGTCAGCCCTGGGGTACCAACACTGCTGGAAATGGAGGTAGCGGCATGTCTGCCAGTCACTGCTGAGCATAGTCTGAGCGAGAGCATCTTGTGCCCAGTGTGATCAGCATCTCAGAAAAGCCGTGCAAATCCCGTGTGTGTTTGTTTTATTACAGCAATCCTAGCCACAGCTCACCAGTATGGCTGATGTGGAGAATTCTCTAAAAGGCCCAGGGGACAAGACAGTGACAGCTGATTGTTTCGTGTTTGGAAATGAGCCCAACAAAGCTGTCTCTAGGCACATAGACAAACTTTACATACAACTCAAAATGAGTGAATCCCTGTGTCAGGGTTCCCTCCCCACTCTGAACTCTAGGGTACAGATGTGGGGACCTGCATGAAAGACCACCTAAGCTTATTTCTACCAGCTTAGGTTAAAACGTCCCCAAGGCACAAATTCTTTGCCGTTGCAGGGTACGCTGCCACCACCAAGTGATTTAACAAAGAATCAGGGAAAGGACGACTTGGAGTTCCTATTCCCCCAAAATATCCCCCCAAGCCCTTATACACCCTTTCCTGGGGAGGCTTGAGAATAATATCCTAACCAATTTGCTAAAAAGTGATCACAGACCCAAACCCCTGGGTCTTAGGACAATAGAGAAATCAGTCAGGTTCTTTAAAAGAAGGATTTTATTTAAAAAAAAAGGTAAAAATCATCTCTGTAAAATCAGGATGGAAAATAACTTTACAGGGTAACAAAAGATTCAAAAACACAACAGAACTTCCTCTAGGCTCAGTTTCAAAGTTACAAAAAACAGGAATAAACCTCCCTCCAGCAAAGGTAAAATTCACAAGCAAAACAAAAGATAATCTAACACGCCTTGCCTGGCTTTTACTTACAACTTTTGTAATATGAGAGACTTTTAGGATGGTTTATAGGAGAAGGAGTTTTCTGACTCGATGCTTCTCTGCTTCCCAAGAGAACACACACAAACAAAGCCCCCCCCACCCCCAAGATTTGAAAGTATCTTCTTCTTCTTTCCCCATTGGTCCTTTTGGTCAGGTGCCAACCAGGTTATTTGAGCTTCTTAACCCCCTACAGGTAAGGAGGAATTCTAGTCTACCCTTAGTTGTATGGTTATGACACCCTGACACCTAAATGTGGACTCAACCCACATAATGGATCTGTTAAAGCCAGGAACGAAACCAGTTCACACCTAGTGGTGACAGTTCTAAAGGTACAATATGCAGTTCCAGGGCTGGCCTTACCATGAGGCGAACTGAGGCGGCCGCCTCAGGTGCCAGAGTGTGGGGAGGCGCCACTAGGACCCAGAGTGTAGAAAATTGTGCCTGCTGCTGGTGCATCTGTATTCTCTGCTTGAGATGCCCAGAGATGGGGGAGTGCTGTGCTGGAGGAAGGAGGGCACAAGAGACATAACAGGCAGGCAGGAGAAAAGGGGAGAGGGAATAGCAGAAAACAGCAGGAGCTGCAGGGAGAGAGAGGAGGAGGAGCCTCTTATGTACCTCTCTAGCATCCCCAGGAGCCTGGACTGATTAACACCAGCTTCTCAGGGAGCTTCCTGTTTCCTGCTGCTTCCCTGAACGCACCTGGGGAGAACAGGCAGTCAACTGAAGTAGTACGAGCCAGTTAGGCCCTTAAGATGCTGATATCTTCCCTCACTCAGGCCCTGCTACCAGCCTGCTTATTTGTCCCCTTCAGCTGAGTGTTGAGAGCCACTATAGCTGGCACAGAACAGCAATCATAAGTGAAAGAAGAAAACACCCCTCTGGGGCAGCATTCAGAAAAAGAAAGAAAGCAAAGGAAGCTTTTCTATCTAAGCAGGAAGGAGCTCTCCGGAGATACAGAGACACAAATGTTCACGGTGAGCCTTCCAGCCCCAGTGAGGATGTGAGTGGTGAGGAGATGCCTGATCTTCCAGTTAGTCAGAGTGCAGGTGGTCTGGCAGCTACTGAAGAATCCGTATCTCCATCTCAAATGGATGTAACCATGCACATTCCTGAAGAAAAGTGTAGATCAGAGAAGAGTGTGGTAGAGGCGCAAGAAACAGCTCCTCCTGAGTTTAGTTCCTGAAGTCTGGATTATCCAGGACTGTGGACCCATTTGAGCAGTAGCCTGAGGGACTTCCTTGTACTGCATGGGCCACAGCAAGTGAAAAACTTCGTGTTCCCCAAAGACAAGGAAAATAGAAGTTTCCATCCAACACATTCCTGGCGTGAAATCCCCAATGGTGACAAAGTGGAGAGACCATGGCTTATGTACTCAAAAACCCAGAATGCTGCATATTGGTTTTGTTGCAAACTCTTCCAGCCTAATGTTCCAGCCACATTTGGCTCTACAGGAACAAAGGACTGGAAAAATCTGGCTAGAAATCTGGCATGCCATGAGAAGGCAGGAAATCACCAGAGAGCATTCCATAGGTGGAAAGATCTTGAGATAAGACTAAGGTTAAAGGCCGCCATAGATGATCAGCAACAAGAGAAGATTTCATCAGAGTCTCTTAACTGGCAAAATGTTCTGAAAAGGCTCATTGCCATTGTGAGAATGCTTGCTACCCAAAACCTAGTACTGCGTGGCACTTCAGTGTCACTTCATGTGCCAAACAATGGAAACTTCCTTAAAATTATGGAGCTGATGGCTGAGTTTGATGCTGTACTCCAGGAGCATCTAAGAAGAGTCACCACTCAAGAAATGTACAAACACCACTACCGAGGAAAAACAATTCAACATGAGATCATACAGTTACTGGCAACAAAAGTCAAACAGAAGATTGTGGCAGATCTGAAGTCAGCAAGATATTACTCTGTTATTCTGAACTGCACACCTGACATCAGCCATAAGGAACAAATGACTTTAATGGTGCGTTTTGTAAAAACAACAGAACCTAGTGAAAATGCCCCTGCAATGGTGACTGTCAGAGCATTTTCTAGAATTTATTGACATTGATGATATTACAGGAGCTGGTATGACAAATGTGCTTCTTAAAAGGCTGAAAGATACGGGAAATGCAATAGCTGACATGAGAGGTCAGGGCTACGATCATGGTGCCAACATGAGAGGAAAGAACAGAGGAGTACAGACATGGATCCGAGAGTTAAACCCTCGAGCTTTTTTTGTCCCATGCAGTTCTCATTCATTGAACTTGGTGGTGAGTAATGCAGCATCAGCTTCTAGTGAGGCTGCTGAATTTTTTAATGTAATTCAAAGCATCTATGTATTTTTCTCTGCATTAACTCATCCATGGCAAATTTTGAAGCAACATCTGGGAACATCCTCTCTGACACTGAAACCACTCAGTGCCACATGATGGGAAAGTCGAGTGCAGGCGATAAAGCCTATCAAACACCAAATTGGGAAGATAGATGATGCCATAGTTACCATTATGGAGGATAATGCTGTGACAGGAACTGTTGGTGGGAGAACAGTGGCAGAGGGAAATGGAATCACCAGAAACATACATCACTTCAAATTCCTGTATGGCTTAGTGTTGTGGCATGACATACTGTTTGAAATAAATGTTGTAAGCAAGAGACTCCAAGGTGTTGACCTTGATATATCTGGAGCAATGGAACAACTGGACAAAGCAAAGTCATACCTACAGTCTTACCAGTCAGAATAGGGATTTCAAAACATTCTGAAGAGTGCACAGAAGTTGGCAGAGGAACTTCACACTGAAGCTATTTTCCCACCCATTCAAGAATACAAGAGTCACCGAAGAAGAAGACATTTTGATGACGAGGCATGGGATAATCCCATAAGAGACCCCAAACAACAATTCAAAGTTGAATTCTTTAACCAGGTGCTAGATTGTGCAATACAGTCAGTTGAAGAACGTTTCATGCAGCTCAAGGAACACAGCAGTATATTTGGGATGTTCTATGATATTCCAAAACTCCTCACTGTACCTGAAGAAGACCTACACCAGCAATGCAGGGCACTAGAGACAGTGTTGACACATGATGACATGCGCGATATTAATGCGAGTGATTTAGGTGATGAACTGAAAGCCCTTTCAAGATACATTTCAGCAGGATCAACTCCAATGGCTGTTCTGGAATATATGTGCACAAATAAGATGACCACCCTCTTTCCAAATGCTTTTGTTGTTCTGCGCATACTTCTAACACTTCCTGTAACAGTTGCCAGTGGAGAACGCAGCTTCTCCAAACTGAAGTTAATAAAAACACATCTACGCTCCACAATGACACAGGAGAGGCTGGTTGGCCTTGCAACCATCTCAACAGAGCATGAGTTGGCCCAGACCATGGACCTTCAGAAAGCAGTTCAAATATTTGCAACCAAGAAGGCATGGAAAGCACCACTTTGATTATTCAAACAGATAAAAATACCAGTGTTTACTCTGCAGACAAGAAAAGTTACATTTGCTGTTCAGGCGTTTGAAAGTTAAGTGTTACTTAAAATTTGTGAACAAGGCATTTTAAGTTGTTAGTGCTCCTTTACTGGGGCAGGTAGCAGAGCTGTACCATGAGAGGAGCAGAACAGGAAGAAGGCAGAATTGAGACCTTTCAAAGTTTTGGCCCAAGCGAGGGGGTATGGGGGCGTCATTTGAGCTCCCTGCCTCTGGTGCCAAAATGTTGTGGGCCGGCCCTGCGCAGTTCCAACTTTCACAAGTAAACAGCACAGTTCCTCTCTGCTCTCTGAATTACCTGCTTCCGTCCCCACTGGGAAATCATGTTAACAGACATTTCCCCTTCCCAATTCTTCCGACACTCGCAAATTTCTACATAAAGTTCACAGCTCTTCAAGCGAGAAAACCCACTGGGTGGGACTTTCACAGCAGCCTTGCAGGTTTGCACACTCAGTGCCCATTAATTTAAACAAAAATTGAGTATTCA